>NC_064623.1:171059986-171363016 GCF_023898315.1 Schistocerca nitens
CACACATTGCGCAACACATTCTGGATGTGACCCAGGAAACACTTCGATCAGTTGTGGAACTTGCTGTTTCTCGGTTTCAACTTGTTGCAGAAACTGATGGACAGCATATTGAACATGTTTTGCGCCAGCGACGAATTTAATAATCCGATTTGATTTTGATTGACAGTTTTTGGCCTCAGGACAGTTAAAAATTGATGCTTTTTATGCGTTTTTGGCCTCTGGACAGTTAAAAACTGATTTTTCCCATTCAGTGTGATATGACCTTGCCGTGGTGTTTGGGCTTATGTAACTAACAGTATTACACATGTACACAAATGTACGCTGAGTAACAGAGTTTGTTTAACGTCAAACGTACACCTTATGCATTGTTGTATGATTCATTTGTCGTTTGTATTAAAAAATGTGATGCTTACAGCGCCATCTACTGCTACATTTTAAAACTATTTTTCTTCTGCTATACGTTTTCCCCCTTCTCCGATAATAGTCTGTTGCAATTTGATATCATTCTGACCAGTGGTGTTATTTGTAAAGCGGTTTGAAAGTTTAATTATAATCGCCCTGTACATTCGTCACATCTCTTTACACTGTACGTGGGAACCAAAGGACTATCTCGATGCAGAGGTTGTTTGCTGCACAGAGAAAATCAGCATGATATTGTTTGCTTCCCCCTTCTAACCTGTTTTCTCCCCGCCTAACCTCTCCCTACCTCCCTTCTCCCCCCCCCCCCTCCCGAATCCTTTTGCATTCCCCTCCTCTGCCTCTCCCCACTCCCTGTCGCGTCTGCCCAGCCCCCCCCCCCCTTATGGGTCCTCCATCGGCATTTTCCCCTATTTTCCCCCCCTCACTTCCTTTTTACACTCCTTCCCCCCTTTTCTTTCCCATCATCTGTCCAGGTTCCCCCCGTCTGCCCTCGGCTGTGGTATGTCATATTTGTGGCAACTTTTTAGTGCAGTGTTCAAGTGAGTGTTTAGTGTTGTGCGTCTTTCCAAAGTGTTGCGAACAGAAATCGTGCTGTTACTGGTTGTGTATTTTAAGAAAAATTAAAGAGACCTTTGGAGAAAAGAGAACCACTTTTATGAACATCAAGAGCTCAGATGGAAACCCAGTTCTAAGCAAAGAAGGGAAAGGAGAAAGGTGGAAGGAGTATATTGAGGGTCTATACAAGGGCGATGTACTTGAAGACAATATTATGGAAATGGAAGAGGATGTAGATGAAGATGAAATGGGAGATATGATACTGCGTGAAGAGTTTGACAGAGCACTGAAAGGCCTAAGTCGAAACAAGGCCCCGGGAGTAGACAACATTCCATTAGAACTACTGACGGCCTTGGGAGAGCCAGTCCTGACAAAACTCTACCATCTGGTGAGCAAGATGTATGAGACAGGCGAAATACCCTCAGACTTCAAGAAGAATATAATAATTCCAATCCCAAAGAAAGCAAGGGTTGACAGATGTGAAATTTACTGAACAATCAGTTTAATAAGCCACAGCTGCAAAATACTAACTCGAATTCTTTACAGACGAATGGAAAAACTGGTAGAAGCCGACCTCTGGAAGATCAGTAGAAATGTTGAAACACGTGAGGCGGTACTGACCCTACGACTTACCTTAGAAGCTAGATTAAAGAAAGGCAAACCTACGTTTCTAGCATTTGTAGACTTAGAGAAAGCGTTTGACAATGTTGATTGGAATACTCTCTTTCAAATTCTGAAGGTGGCAGGGGTAAATTACAGGGAGCGAAATGCTATTTACAATTTGTACAGAAACCAGATGGCAGTTATAAGAGTCGAGGGGTATGAAAGGGAAGCAGTGGTTGCGAAGGGAGTGAGACAGGGTTGTAGCCTTTCCCCAATGTTATTCAATCTTTATATTGAGCAAGCAGTAAAGGAAACAAAAGAAAAATTCGGAGTAGGTATTAAAATCCACGGAGAAGTAATAAAAACTTTGAGGTTCGCCGATGACATTGTAATTCTGTCAGAGACAGCAAAGGACTTGGAAGAGCAGTTGAATGGAATGGACAGTGTCTTGAAAGGAGGATATAAGATGAACATCAACAAAAGCAAAACGAGGATAATGGAATCTAGTCGAATTAAGGGGATACGGAATCACCTATCCCCGCAATGTTAATATATGCCTACTATAGGGAACATTTTCTCACAAACTACTGGAGACAGAGAGGTAAAAATTTTACTGTATGTGCATTCATATGTTACAACAATACTGAAACAACAGTTTATTGTCAAAGTATTTTCTTACAGAGATATTGTACATTTATTTTTAAGTAAATTTTTTCCATCGCTTTTTACTATACTATCACCCCTAAGTCTTTTGTAAATCAAGTGATTAAAAAATCGTTGTTTCAGTATGTAATAGGGACCTATGTCACTACGTCATAAAAATTTCAGACTTCTAGGTTGACCAGTACCTGAGATAATGTTCCTAGATGAAGTAAAAAGTAAACTTACGGGAAACGGAGAAAGAAGATTAAAACATTCCTGATCCGTAGCTAATACCCCCTTCACAGTCTTCATAATCATCTTCAAGTCTTCTTTTGGCACCCCTCTGCACCTGTCTTGCTTTTTTCACTAATGTCTTGATTATATTATCAGCATGCCTTAGTCTGTGCTGATCTAAAAAGAACATAGCACGTACCGTACGGGAACCAACACACATACCCAACTTTTGAAGGACCTGGCATTTAGTTATATTTCCAAGATTGAAGGTTGCCACAGCATCATACACACCAAAATGTAGTGTATTAATTCCGACAAACACTGTTTTTGGGAGACGATGCCATATCACACTATTCAAGCACTCGTTGGGGTTCTGCGTTTTTCCGTGAAGACATTTCATCAGAAGACTTCTGTCAGCCAGATCTCTGAAAATGGGCTTTATTTCTGCCATGATGGCTGATGGTAGACTGTGGTGGTGAATGTATTTCTCTCCTGTTGTTAGTCCCCTATTGTATTTACACCAGCTGTTTTCACCTTTGGGGCACAAACCATGTTGTGGATGCTCATCCGTGGATGCGGTGTGGAAATATAAAGCCCATATAGCTCTCCTCATTTCTTCAAGATTGCCTGTATTTTGCCTGATTGCAAGGCCATAGCAGTTCTGAATGTGGTCTATTATGGAATCAGTCAATCTTCCTCTGCCATCCAAGGTTTTCCCATCATCTAGTTTTTTCCCTTTCATAACTGATTTTAACCTTCTCAGCCTGGCACCCATTCTCTTCTGCACATGTCCTATACATTCAAGTTTGCTTATATTTACACTGTTCCCATATGGTTTGCTTTCCAAAACTTCTTTGAATGCTTTAGAGTCACCATCTCACAGATATTTGACATAGCGAACATTATACCACTGTGAAGAGCGATGAAAAATTTTCTTCACCCCAGCAACCTCCATGCCACCACTACTACCATAATAATTAGCAATACAGTCATCACTGTGTTCATTTTTCAGCCTGCCTGTGCACCTACAGTATTTAGACATTATTGCAACATCAATAACCTTGCCAGTATCAACACTAGTTGCTGTTACAACACCATTGTTGGAGGTGTGGCCCCTTTTCTGCCACGTGCCATCAAACGCCACTGTGAGGTCACGACTGCCGTCATTTTCTTCCACTGCTTCTTCCACAGCAACCTGCATTGACTTCTGTGCTACATCTTCAACTGCAGATCCTAGTACATAATTGTAAGCTTCAAACTTTGAAGGTGCACTTGGAAGATTTAGAACACCACATAGCATATCACCAGCTGCTTTGCCCTTACCAGTTGCTCGCAATCCATAAACTAACCTAATATTTACACTATAAAGTTCAGTTTTCTTGTATCCATTATTTACAGTTACTGAAACCGAACTTGGAAACTTACAGCTGTATTTACAAACACTGCATATTAAATTAAACTGGGCAGCCAGGCCAACATGGGATTCTACTTTCAGAGAAACGTTTCCATGACATTTTTTGCAGCACAAACTGTTTTCAAGAGCTTCACACAATATATTCGTATCAATGAGTTCAAAAACTTCATTCCCTCTATCAAGTAAATTATATTTCTCTTCCAAATCTCTTAGTTTTTTATGAGAAGCACTGTTTTCATTTGGTGTAAGTTCGTTCGGCAAATCAGTAATAAGTGGATTCACATTTTCCAACAGTGATGATGATGAACTGCTTTGCTTTGCTAATGAATCATTATTTCTTTTCTTTTGCCAGTTCACACGCTTTTTAAATACTTTTGCTTTAGCTCTAGGCATTTTCACTGCGAAAAATGAAGCACTAAATACGAAATAACTCAACAACAACTACTTTCTTATATCACACTGTTTACAAAACAGTCCCGCCACAAAGTCAAAGAGTAACTTGAGGAAACCAGAGAGAAACATTTTCGGGCAACTAGTGTATAAATAGTCGCTGGAAACCGGGATATTTGAATTCATGTCACTTTAAAGGTACTGCCAAAAAGTTCATGGTCAGCCACGAGAGACGTGTATAACTAAAGCGCAATACCCGATCTCACAAATATATAAAAATAAAATAGTTATAATTGTAGTAGAGCTATGTATGATACGTCATTTTAAAGAGGAAACATGGCAGAATATAATACGCCAATAAAAAAAAATTCGATTTTTTAACCCAAAATCCGATTCCGTATCCCCTTAAGTTGGGTGATGCTGAGGGAATTAGATTAAGAAATGAGACACTTAAAGTAGTAAAGGAGTTTTGCTATTTGGGGAGCAAAATAACTGATGATGGTCGAAGTAGAGAGAACATAAAATGTAGACTGGCAATGGCAAGGAAAGCGTTTCTGAAGAAGAGAAATTTGTTAACATCGAATATAGACGTAAGTGTCAGGAAGTCATTTCTGAAAGTATTTGTATGGAGTGTAGCCATGTATGGAAGTGAAACATGGATGATAAATAGTTTGGACAAGAAGAAAATAGAAGCTTTCGAAATGTGGTGCTACAGAAGAATGCTGAAGATTATGGGCAGATATAACTAATGAGGAGGTATTGAATAGAATTGGGGAGAAGAGGAGTTTGTGGCACAACTTGACAAAAAGAAGGGACCGGTTAGTAGGACAAGTTCTGAGGCATCAAGGGATCACAAATTTAGCATTGGAGGGCAGCATGGAGGGTCAAACTCGTAGAGGGAGACCAAGAGTTGAATACACTAAGCAGATTCAGAAGGATGTAGGTTGCAGTAAGTACTGGGAGATGAAGAAGCTTGCACAGGATAGGGTAGTATGGAGAGCTGCATCAAACCAGTCTCAGGACTGAAGACCACAACAACAACAACTCGTAGTACATTTTCAATTTTGGGCCCTGCTAAGATGTAGATGTCCTTGCTCCATCTACTGCATCTAATCAGACCCATACAATGTGTCATTCAGTTCAGTATGGAACGTTTTCCACTGCAGGTTCACATTGAGGATGTGGAGGATTTGTGATACGCGCGGCTGTCCAACGCACAATGCGACGTCGAAGACACCGCCATTTCCATTTTCCAGATAGAAGGTCAATGCTCACGTGGATAAAACAATGGCGCGCGACGAGTTCTGTGAACAGAGTGAAGTACAAGGGACCTGACATGACAGTTCGAACGCCAGAAGATATCCTTGACCTTGTGCAGCTCTGTAACAAACCCCGCAACGATCTGTCTGTCGCCATTCCAGAACGTTAGAAAATCTTCTACAAGTTTTGTCAGCAGATTGCGAAATAGGATTTAAAGTTTCGTTCTTACAATCTGCAAGTGACTCACCATTCATGGCTGGGAGATGAAGTGAATGGGCACAATTACTACACAGAATTTCTTACCAGAATTGACAAGGATGACTCATTTCTGATAAACCTCATTGTGTCTCACGAGGCAAACTTTCATCTGAATGGCTTTTCCAGTAGACAAAACTTCCGATACTATTCTGACACAAACCCACACCTTATTCACGAAAAAACCTGGAGTAGTGCTACTGAACAGTTCATTGGGAACAGGGGAATGAGGGAGTAGGGGGGTTGGGGGAGGGAGGCAGATTTCTTTAAGGACAACGAGGACCAGCTGGTGAATGTCAATTCCGAGTGGCATGCAGCCTTGATTAACAATTTCTTCATCCCACAACTGGAGGGACACTGCTGTACAAACACGAAATGGTTTCAACTAGATAGGGCTACAGCCCATATGGTCCATGATTCAAGGACTACACTGAAGCGCTACTTTCCACATCAATCACTCTCGTGATTTGGTGTTAATCCGTGTCCGTGGCCAGCTATGCCACCTGATCTTTCTTTCAGATCACGGTTTTTTTTTTTTTTTTCATGGCGCCGGCAAGAGGGGCCGAGTGGTTCTAGGCGCTACATCTGGAACCGCGCGACCGCTACGGTCGCAGGTTCGCATGATGATTGATGTATCTGCTAATGTTTAGATAATGGAATTATTGATGAGTATATAATTTTTGGAACTGGATGTCACAAGAATAAGGTAAAATAGGCTAAATACATTGTTTGCTCTGGAACAAAATCTTTCCTTTGCTAACCACATGCCTATTAGTAGTTAGTGCCTACAGTAGTTAGAATCCTTTCATTTAGCTGGCTGTAGTTGCTGCTTGCTGTGTTTGCTGTAGTTCATGTCATGAAGATTTTATGTGAGGTAAGTGACTTAGGAAATGTATGGGTTGTTGTTAGGGTTTCTTCTGATTCGTGGCCATTCTTTTGTGTTTATTATTTGCAGTCAGATTGCGTTGCGCTTGTATATTGTGGGTAATAAATAAATAGGATAAGTCTGACGCCCGAACAACAGGGAACTAACATGCATCGAGATTAGAAAACAGTGCATTGATAATGGCTAGGCACTAGCCGAAATCTGGATTTGCGTAATAAAACCCGCAAATAAATAAATAAAATAAAAATAAAAAAAGGACGACTGATTGCTACACTGTATAATTTATAAATTACTGACATGACAACAGACGCTATAGTCAATACAGGGCTGAATTTAATCAGAACTGGCGTGATTCATATAAGGTAGAGCCCTCTCGACAGGCTGAAATTGTAGAAATTAGACCTCCAAATCGCAGTAATGATGCGTGACAGAAAAGAGATAATAGACAAGGACTCACCCTGTAGGCAACCCCAAAACGTACCTATGAAACAGACGACGTAGCTGGCATGAATATCAATTAATACAGCAATTTTACAAGTTCACTTTTATGGGGAGCAGACAACACAGTCTTATTGTGTGCACATTTTTGCTTGTTAGTTGCACGATTACGTCACGACTATAAAGTCCACATTCTTGGAACATATACTGGTAATGAGGATGTACTGCAACTTGAAAAGACATTTTTTATTTTAAAGTACTTTCTGAAAGGTCACAGATGACATATTATTTGGTTTGTTTGACAGTTACACGATTGTACTGAGATGCTGCTTACGAGTGATACAATTTTCATTATTGCTCTTATGCTCTGCACAGTTTTCTACGCTATTCTGAAAAGTAAAAAATGTTTTGGTAATGACATTTGTGGCATGGCTACAATGAGACAGCGTTTTTCGTATCACAACAGTACGTCACACGACTTTCAAGGTCACGGCAATGGACGTAAAAACTACGACTTTTATACGCATAGCTCTTTTACTTTTTTATACAACAAGATAGGTTCATTGATTTTTGGAGAACTTTACTTATGAACGACGACAACTACGACACTTGACACATTTTTACCGTTAAGCAATGATACAGAAATTTTCTTACACCAAGAAGAATAGTTTAGCGCTACAGGACACGCATTTGAGTAATTACTTTTTGTACTTGGAACATTATTAGAAATATTTTTGAATTACAACGATACAGAGAAGGTTTCCGGTGATACATTTCGTTCCGCAGTTTTCATCTGTAACGTCTGAGGTATAATTATATTATTCCTCATGAGAGTATGTCTACTTTGTGTACCATGCGTGTGCCAAGAGCAAGGAGCCCTAGCTAATATGATATTTGCTTATACAGCTTTATACATCGGATATTTTACTACATCACTGACACATGTCTACGTAATTACACAGTTCGATTACTTTGCATTTATGAAACTGTACTTTGTCTGCATTTTGTGAACTGTTCACATATATTTTCCGAACCATCGTGAAACTGTGAGGGATTTGAGTGGTGTATTTTGTATGGGATCATGATTTTTGAAGTACGTTTGAGGTAGATAATACTACTGAAACGAGCAGAGAGCATTAAAAAAAATGAGGTTTTGAGATTATTGAAGGATGCTATGACGATTATGAGATTTGACTGATGCATTATGATGATATCTTTACAAAGACGATTTGTATTATGATGTTACGATATGGTTATGATCATTATGAAAAGTGAATATATGTGAAAGTGAGTATCAGAATGCCGACGGAAATTTTTGGACACTGTTATTGATGAGACACTACTGCATACTTCTCCTGTAATTTTTCAACCTGTGAAATTTTGTATTTGTATGAAACTGTCGTTGTAGCTGAAATTGTTATTGTAAATATGTTGGTAAAGAGTATATGTGACCTCGACGCAATGTTCTGCTGTGCCTGGATGCGCGCTAGCCACCTGGAAAAACCCATTGTTATGTTGCCTTTCAACTTACTGGTGCTCCTTTACCCGCTCATTGCACTCCGCAAGTGTTTGCACAGCAGAAAAGAGGCCATTGACCTCGCTATTCACATTTATTTGCAGAATGCACCATAAACACGACACACTATTACTTGGAAACATATGATTAGACTTTCGAGTTTGTACACTGTGCTACTTACTGAAATGATTACATATTGACGAGAAATATTCTTAATTTACACACCTGATTATGACAAGTGTCTCTCTATGAGAGTTGAGATAATTTCTACTGACTTATGAAATGCCACATGGCTGTGGAATGATGTTTTTGTGTTTTGTTTTCTACATATATGATTATTTTATTTGATGTCTGGTTTCTAGCTGCCCTGCAGCACTGGTTTTATAAAATAAAATTTAATACATCTGCTAATGTGAACACTTTCTGGTGACCGATCCATTAAATAATAATTTTATGATCCACATTCTTAAAGAAATGTACACTTGGGAAGGAAAGAACAATAAGAAGGAGAAGGGGCTAGTAACAGGAACTGCATACATAATTTTCTTTTCAAGGACTTGGTAATTTTTTTGGTAGAATAAGTTATTGTGTTGCGCCTGTTAATGTTAAGATGTGACACAGAACTTTAGTGTGAAGATGTGACATAGACATTAAGACGTGAATAGACATTTCCCTTATCTACATTGCTGTCTATACTGTAATATTTGTTCTGTGTGTGCTTTGTAATGTTTACGTATAAGTTATTGCATTTGCTGCTGCGATTTGTCAGGCAATATCTTACTGAATTTTACTTTGTATTACTGTGCTAAGCCTATTTTACCACTGATAAGATAAATTTGGTAGAATTTTTTTCTTTCTAGTACTAAGCTGCATTCACTATGATGAGGAATGCTGTTATCCTCAAATCTAATTTGTTTTTATACCACATTCTGTACTTTAGGAAGATGTTCAGGCATTATTGGTTCTGTTATGTTTTCTTTTAATGCTCATGAGTCAAGTTAATGTTTCTAAGGATATTCTCATTTTTCATTTATTCACTTATGTCACAATTCCTATAATACTCATGTATATGCCTATTTCTATTCTTTAGTAAAGCCTGCGCTACTACAAATGTTATTTGTGTTATCATGTTCTTTACTATAATGATGTTTTCTTTACCTTTGTAATTGTATTCTTATACTGGAAATTTCTAATTGTATAGACACCAGTCTTCAAGTTAAGTAAATAGTAGGGATCATTTTTACTGCACACATATGTATGTTGGTCATGCTATATGTACAAAATCTCAGAGGCTATATGACTGTGTTAGAGCTTGCACATGTGTTGATCATTCAGCAAGGGACTGGTTAACAGTATTGCTGATTGTAAGGACACTACAAAAAATTAGTGAGTGCACAAGTGGTGGTTCATGGACTTGCTACATTATCCTCAAGACTCTTCAATTGTGATTGTGCACCCGCACAGTTGCAACGGATGGCTGCTGGCCATATCTACAAGGACTACAGTGGGTTTGCACCTTTGGTGGCCCATTACTACCATAACTTCTACAAGGGATACTGTGTGTCTGCTGTGTGGTGACCTACCTATTCTGCCAATAGTCTCCAAGACTTCGACTGACTTCGCTGTGGGGCTGCTCTGTTGTGAACCATTACCAATCTTCATGTCAAGAGTCAGCACGGTATTTCCATGGGGAGGACAACACTACTTCTTCAAGACTTTATGATGGACCAGTACTCACGTGTGCATATTTTTTTTTTTTACTGCTCAGCCTTCGTGTATAAAACTATCATAGACTTCCCTTCTTTAGGGACTGTCAGAAGAGATTTTGCTTTATTGACCAACACATATTGTATGTGCATCAGATCGATTTGATATAGTTAATATAAAAAATTTGAACAACTTTGTCTTGGCCACTGCCCAAAACACTTGGTAAAATTTTTTGAGGGGAGCAGGGGGCTATGTAAGTAGACTGTTTTTATGTTTGTATGTTGGCAGTGCTATAGACTGTGTTACCAGCACTGACAGAACTCTGTGCCCTTGGTAAGAGACTCTGTGGCTGGTTGGACTCATAGTTAGAACTTAATAGTTAGCAATGTTGGAGGTTGGCAGTGTTAGAGCGATCAGACAATTTGGATGTGTGTCCATCATAGAGATGTAGTATTGGTTGGAAATGGATTGTAAATGATGACTGATGCATCTGCTAATGTTTGGATAATGGAATTATTGATGATTATATAATTTTTGGAACTTGATGTCACATGAATAAGGTAAAATAGGCTAAATACTGGGTGATCAAAAAGTCAGTATAAATTTGAAAACTGAATAAATCATGGAATTATGTAGATACAGAGGTACAAATTGACACACATGCTTGGAATGACATGGAGTTTTATTAGAACCAAAAAAAATACAAAAGTTCAAAAAATGTCCGACAGATGGCGCTTCATCTGATCAGAATAGCAATAAGTAGCATAACAAAGTAAGACAAAGCAAAGATGATGTTCTTTCCAGGAAGTGCTCAATATGTCCACCATCATTCCTCAACAATAGCTGTAGTCGAGGTATAATGTTGCGAACAGCACTGTAAAGGATGTCCGGAATTATGGTGAGGCAGTGGCGTCGGGTGTTGTCTTTTAGCATCCCTAGCGATGTCGGTCGATCACGATACACTTGCGACTTCAGGTAACCCCAAAGCCAATAATCGCACGGACTGAGGTCTGGGGACCTGGGAGGCCAAGCATGACGAAAGTGGCGGCTGAGCACATGATCATCACCAAACGACCTGAGCAAGAGATCTTTCACGCGCCTAGCAATATGGGGTGGAGCGCCATCCTGCATAAACATCGTATGTTCCAGCAGGTGTTTATCAGCCAGGCCGGGGATGATGCGATTCTGTAACATATTGGCTACCTCTCACCCGTCACAGTAGCAGTTACAAAACCAGAATCACGAATTTCGTGGAAGAAAAAAGGCCTGATAACGGCAGGTGTGGTAAATCCAACCCATATTTTCTCGTCGTGCAATGGAGTTTCCACGACAAATTCTGCTGTTGTGGGCTTTGACAGACCCTCGGAGCATGAAATGAGCTTTGTCGGTCCACAACTCATTACTCAACCAATCGTCATCTTCCGCCATCTTTTGAAACGCCCTCACCGCAAATGCCCTCTGCTTCACTAAATCGCCTGGTAACAGTTCATGATGCAGATGGATTTTGTGCGGCCAGCATCGGAGGGTACGTCCAAGTGCCAACCAAACTGTAGTGTATGGAATGCCGGTGCGACGTGCGACTGCACGAGTGCTGACTTCCTCGTGCATAGACGAACCCGCTAGAGTCTCTATTTCTTCCTGAACTGTCTCAGCAGCATTACGCCTTGTGCTCGGTCGGCCACTACGGGGTCCATCGTCTAAACAACCCCTGGCTTCGAACTTGGAAATCATTCTCGCCACAGCTGCATTTGTCAACGGACCTTTACCCGTTCGAATCCCCTTCCTACGGCGATAGGATCGTAGCGCTGAACTAGCACATTCCCCATTCTGATAATATACCTTCACTGAAAGTGCCTTTTCAGGTAACGTCAACATGCTGCGACTGCTGGCGCATCTGATTCTCTCTCTCTTTTTTTTTTTTTTTTTTTCTTTATTGAATTTCAATTCCCCCCGAAGGGGGCGGGCTGGCAGCAGCTTACTACGCCGCTCTTCAGCCTACAGAAGATTCTCTCTCTCATTACAGCTCCTTTTATACACGATTGTCATGTGCAGTCACTGACGTTTTGCTGTCCAGCGCCATCTGTCGGACATTTTGTGAACTTTGTTTTTTTTTTTTGTTCTAATAAAACCCCATGTCATTCCAAGCATGTACGTCAATTTTTACCTCTCTATCTACATTATTCCGTGGTTTATTAAGTTTTCAAATTTATACTGACTTTTTGATCACCCGGTACATTGTTTTCTCTGGAACAATATCTTTCCTGCTAACCACATGTGTATTAGCAGTTAGAGCCTACAATAGTTAGAATCCTTTTATTTAGCTGGCTGTAGTTGCTGCTTGCTGTGTTTGCTGTAGTTCATGTTATGAAGATTTTCTGTGAGGTAAGTGACTTATGAAATAGTATGAGTTGTTGTTAGGGTTTCTTCTGGTTTGTGGCCATTCTTTTGTGTTTATTATTTGCAGTCAGATTGCATTGTTCTTGTATATTGTGGGTCATAAATGAATAGGATATGTTTCAGTCGTTTTTGTTGGGGAAAATTCAGTAGGTCAGTGTAATGATAAAAACAAGCAAAGAGACAGTAGGCTCTATTTCACTCATCAATTTCATATTGTGGTAAAGACTAGAAGTTACACTTTCAATTTAAAGCCTGCATCATATGAATACCGTTTATTTCTTTCCATTACGTAGCTAGCTAATAACAAAAATATTGTACTGCTACTGATAACACAAATCAGTTTCAATTCAAATTCACTGTCACGGTAGACTGCAGTGACACATCATAGGCCAGATAGTGTTCTGGGGCTGTGATGGCAGGGCGGGAGAGAGACGGTGTTAGCAAGCTCGTGAATCTCCGCAACTTATGTTCCTCGCATCATTGCACTGTTACTGCCGGTTGAACCCAATCTTGCCCGGTAGAGACAGATTTCCTGCAGCAACGAATATACGAGGTGCGGCTAGAAAAAAACCGGACTCATGCTGGAAAAAACATTTATTTACAATTATTTACAATTTCATGTTATCTCCTTCAATGTACTCTCCTCCTCGGTCTCTACACCGCTCCATACGAATTTTCCACTGTTCATAGCAATGCTGCAGATCATTTTCGGTAAGTCCATACATTACTTCCGTCGCTTTTTCTTTTACTGCTTCATCAGTCTCAAATCTAGTTCCTTTCAAAGCTGACTTGACTTTAGGGAAAAGAGAAAAGTCACAGGGGGCCAAATCAGGTGAGTAGGGTGGATGATCTAAGATGGGAATGTTGTGTTTTGCCAAAAACGTCTTCACTGACAACGCACTGTGAGCTGGGGCATTGTGAAGGATCCATGACTTTTTTCTCCACAAATCGTTCCGTTTTCTCCGTACTCGCTCACGTAGGGTAGCCAGGACGCTAATGTAGTAATGCTGATTCACTGTTTGTCCCTCTGGTACCCAATCAATGTGCACAATCCGTTTGATGTCAAACAAAACAATCATCATAGCCTTGAATTTCGATTTTGACATTCGTGGTTTTTTTTGTCGTGGAGAACCAGGAGTTTTCCAATGCATCGATTGGCGTTTAGTTTCGGGATCGTAAGTAAAAAACCACGATTCATCGCAAGTAATAACATTTTGTAAGAAGGTGGGATCACTTTCAATGTTTTCCAGGATGTCAGAACAAATCATTCTTCGGCGTTCCTTCTGTTCAATTGTGAGACACTTTGGAACCATTTTTGAACACACTTTGTTCATGTAGAAACTTTCATGAAGAATCTGCCTAACACTTTCCTTGTCAACTCCTGTTAACTCAGACACTGCTCTGATTGTTAATGGTCTGCCAGTGCGAGTGTCATCACTGGTGTCTTCGCGGCCATCTTTAAATCGTTTAAACCACTCAAACACTTGTGTTCGCGATAAACAATCATCGCCGTACACTTGTTGTAACATTACAAACGTTTCACTTGCAGATTTTCCTAGTTTGAAACAAAATTTGATGTTAACACGCTGTTCTTTCTGTACACTCAACATTTTCCGACGCACAGACAAAACGTCAACTACTTAAAACAGACGGCACGGGCAGACTGAGTGCAGGAGGCACATGAAACTCGAGCAGTAGGCGGAGCGAGAGTCACGTGAGAGGCCACGCGACTTTCAGGCTTATTGCATTCGTTTTATTGTTTCACCAGTACTAGTCCGGTTTTTTTCTAGCCACACCTCGTATAGCCACTTTTAAGACTGACAGGAATTTAGTCCAACACTGGATATTTTATATTAATTTCGAGGATAAGACGCCCAAGAATTTCGGAGCCAGTTTTTCGAAGAAAAAAGTACATCTTATAGTCCATAAAATGCGGTAACGTCATGTCGAACCTCCTTTTGCCCAGCTTAGTGCAGCAACTCAGCGTGGCATGGACTCAACAAGTCACTGGAAGTCTCCTGTAGAAATGCTGACCCATGCTGCCGCCAAAGCCGTCTATAATTGCGAAAATGTTGCCGATGCAGGATTTTGTGAACGAACTGACCGCTCGATTACGCCCCATAAGTGTTCGAAAGGATTCATCTTGGGAGATTTGGATGGCCAAATCATTTGTTCGAATTGTCCAGAAAGTTCTTCAAACCAATCACAAACAATTGTGGCTCGGTGACATGGCGCACTGTCATCCATAAATATTCCGTCGTTGTTTGGGGATGTGAAGTCCGTGAATGGCTGCAAATGGTCTCCAAATAGCCAGACATAAACTTTCCTAAAGTGCGCGTCATTTATGACGGCGGCCGAGTTTAGGTTCGTTCCGCGCATCTGATGTCACAAAGCACAGTCAGCCAATGAACAGAGAACGACGATGCCAGAGCTCGACTGCAGTGCAGAGCACGGACGAGTGTCTTCAGTTTTAGAAACGTTCAGTCATAAATAAAGTAATTGAACAAAAGCAATGTTTTGATAGCAGACTTTCTTTTATAGAAAGTTTGGAAAAAGCATTCTTTATACCAATTGCTTCATATTCTATTAATTAATTAAACCAGGGCTTAACAACTGGCCGGTTTTGAGCGCGAGTACTCGCGTCTGCTCAGGCAAGTGCTCGCGAGCAGCTGCAACGTCGCAGAGTAGGGTGGGCGGGGAGGGAGGGGAAAGCGCGCGCACATTTGAATAGGGCCGCAGCATGCCTATTGAATTCGCGCCGACTGTGTAACGTTTAAAGTACTACGATCAGCTCTTAAGTCACTTCGCTGATTAAGAATCATGTGGAGTCGCCGTTGTGTAACCCCAACCATGCTTTCGCAGTTCAACCCCCATTGGGAGGAATTGTATCTGTTTACTGAAAAAGATGGTGTTGCAAAATGTTTAGTATGTCACAAAACGCTGAATTCTTTTACGAAATTTAATTTGCAGCGACATTGTATGTCGTACCACGCGAAAGACTACGGACGTGGAAAATGTGATTGACCAGATCGTGCACAGGAAGTTATTAAACTTAAAAGGAAGCTATCCGAAGAAGACCTGGACGACGAAGAAAAATCAGCTGAGGCAGCTCTGAGTGGGTTACAAAATTGCTTTGCTTTTAGCAAAATCCCTGCGCCCCTTAACTGATGGCGATTTAATAAAAGAATGTTTGGTAGCTACAGCGGAACATTTGTGTCCATCTCAAGTTCAACAGTTTCGGATTGTGCCATTATCTAACATGACCATTATGCGTCACATACAGGACATGGCAGACGACGTCCAGAGCCAGCTTGCAAATATCTGTAAAGATTTTATGCCGTATTCCCTAGCTCTGGACGAAAGTGTTGATGTCACTGGAACAGCGCAGCTTGCCATATTTATTAGAGGTGTTAATAGAGATCTTCAGGTGAGGGAGGAGCTCCTCGATGTAGTAGCCATGAAGAACACTACAACCGGAGGTGATATTTTAAGTAGTGTTGAAGAAAGTGTTGAAAATATAGGATTGTCGTGGAATTCTTTAGTTTCAGTGTCTACAGATGGTAGAGGCATACACGAAGCTAATAAAATTATGTGGCACTTGTACATTCTCCTTTATTTGTTTCATTTGTCGCAGTAATAATTCGTGAGTGATATCCCTGCAGGTAGCCGCGGGTTTACATTGACTGGCGGCAGCTGTTGTGTGCCCCACGTGACTTTCCCCACTCTCCGCTCTGGTCCGGTAGTGGGGGTAGCGTGCTCACGCTGCTCCGTGCTCGCGCCTTGCTGCTCACAGCTTGCTCCGCGAGCACGTATGTTGTGAAGCCCTGAATTAAACCAAGCAAGCATCAAGCCGCCTAATTCAGGCGACAGCAAGGAAAGGTGTTTGTATCATTCTCACTAACCACTTTTTCTCAATAAAGAACAGCGGTAATTGTTATTTCCTATTGTACTTCGACGAAACGTGAGTAATTCATAGTCATACCAACAGTGTTTGTCGGTATTTTGCGTGACATTTTAAAGTCCTCCAGGAAATGCATAGAATGACGAGCGCCGTTAGCGTAATGGTTTGAACTCCCTGTAGATGCGTTTAGAAGGCCGGTACTGACAAAAATAACAAGGCAGTGAAATATTTTGCGATGTCGCTGTTCGGGACTTCTCTTCTGTCCATGTAATTTACCCTGGAAGGAACACACATCAAGGATTTACTGAATGATTAATTTGCGTCTGGGAAATGACGATGAGAAACCGGCTGCAGAAGAAGCAAATGTGCATGCTGATCTGCCACCAGTTGAAGGTGACAGTGAAGGTGCTAAATTGTGCTACTGCTAAAGACTCATTTTTCGAATGCTGTAATTTATGACTGCAATTATCTTTCACCTTATTTATGTCATTTCATTGTAGCCATTTTTGTTACTGTTTTTGGTGAATAAAAAAAAAGGGTATGACTGCTAAGCGAAAGGTTCTGAGTTCAAACCTTTTTCGGTGCTTAATATTTTCTTTATTTAAAAACAACATCGAAGTGTTTTACTTTATGAATTTTATTCGTTTGAATGTAATTTTTTGAAATTTGTAGTGGCAACTAAAATCGACCACACGGAAAGTATACGCTATGGACTTTTACCTCTGCAAACTCTTCAAAATTTTGTGCAATGGTATACTACATCTAATGCTGCACAATAACTGCGTTGAACATCGAAACAAAATTAAGTCATTTATGGGGGGAAGGTATCAGTCAAGAAGATGTGTAAAAATCAAATTTTTGGGGCAAATAGTTTTTATGAAATCGAATGATAAAGTGTGTCAAAGCAGTCGAAACACCATGTGTCTGCACAGGCGAGCAATACAATGATGACAAAATCGTGCACATTGCGGAATGCAGGGAGCACGTCTCTGTAGCAGCGAAAGGGTTAATGAGGCCGTCGTGGCTTTACTTCATAAACTGCGCGCTCCCCCCTACATGTAAGCTTGCGAACTATACTATGGCGCTGCTTCTCTTGGCGCGTACAACTGGCAACGCTGCAATCTCCCGCGTCTGGGCGGGCATGCACGAACTGCCAAGAATTGAACTATAGTCGATGATCAGTTCATTTCCACCAGAGGACCCAGCCCATTCCACATAAACACAACCCTCCATTATGGAGCCATCGCCAGCCTTGGGTCGCTGTATTTCGTTGGGTCTACACACACAAGAACCCTACCATTACCTCGTACCAGCTGAAATCAGAACTCATCTGACGCGGCCACAAGTTGCCAAGTGTCCAACTGATACGGTCACGAGCTCACGGGAGGCGTTGCAGGCAATGTCGTGCTGTTAGGGCGTTCGCTTAGAGTTGTTAGTGTTAACAGGAAAGCAACACTGTATGAAATAACTCCAGAAATAAGGGTGGAATGTGTGACGAAAGTATCGTTTAGGTCAGTGAGGCGAAATTCGGTGTTAATGAGCATTGGCATTAGTTGTCTGCTGTCATAACTCATTAACGCCAATCGAATTCCCTAACGATTTCGCCGGCCGGAGTGGCCGTGCTGTTCTAGGCGCTACAGTCTGGAACCGGGCGACAGCTACAGTCGCAGGTTCGAATCCTGCCTGGGGCACGGATGTGTGTGATGTCCTTAGGTTAGTTAGGTTTAATTAGTTCTAAGTTCTAGGCGACTGATGATCTCAGAAGTTGCATTGTGCTCGGAGCCATTTGAACCAAAGCCTAACGGTTTCCGAAATTGAATGTCCCATGTATGTAGCTCCAACTACCATTCTTCATTCCAAATCAAGTGTCGTCGTGCGGCCATAATTTTGCCAGGGTAATCGTGTCAGAACCCTTTTCACATGAATCCCCTGAGCACAAATGACAGCTCCACCAATGCACTGTCCTTTTACATCTCGTGTACGCAATACTACTGCCATCTGTCCCATGACTGTTTGCCGCCTCTGTGTAAATGACTTACTAGACTGCGGCAGGACCTCGTTAAGGCTGTGCACATATGATGCAGTTGTCTGTAAGAAGGCAGCAATGCCAGAAAACAGTAACGGTTTGCAGAATTACCCACAGAGAATGGATGAATGGTGCAGGGACTTGCTGTTGTCCCTCATGGTAAATAAGTGTAACATATCGTACAAACATAGAAAAAGGAATCCTCTACTATAGAACTACACTGTTGATGACAAACTGCTGCGAACAGTAACCGTCGTAAAATATTTAGGAGTTTCTATCTGGAGCGACCTGAAAGTGATATAACCACACAAAACAAATACAGGGTGGCGCACGAAATGTGTTACCATTTTGTTTTTAATATAAACTTTATTGTCAACACAATCTGAAAGGAACATATACTACAATGAAGAGCCGTCCATGGAGATTTGTTCTAACTCAGCACATGCTCAATATGTCCACCATTTCGTTTCCTAACTTCCTTCCAACGAACACTGAAGTTAGTGATTACCCTACGGCTCATGTCTTCCATAATTTCACTGCAAGCTTGAAGAATAAGTCTTCTGAGCTCCATTAAATCACGTGGACGTTTCGGGAAAATTTTTTCGTTTATGTACCCCCAAAGAAAAAAATCGCATGGATTGAGGTCAGGACTATTGGGGGGCCAATTTTGTCCGTCATTGAAGCGACCTGGAAACCTGAGTGAAATGTTCCGCATGTCGAAATGCTCGTGTAAAAACAACACAGTGTTTGCAGTATGTGCCCTTGCTCCATCTTGCATGAACCACTGCGTGTTGAAGGGCAAGGCAGTAGCAAGAAGCTGTGGAATGAAGCTATTGCGAAGCATGCTCAAATAACGCTCGCTGTTCACATTTTCTTCAAAGAAAAAGGGACCAATAAGTCCGTGACTGGAAATTGCTGCCCACGCTGTAATCCTCGGAGCATAATGTTGTCGTTCATGAAGCACTTGTGGGTTTTCAGTGGCCTAAAAGCGTATATTTTGTTTGTTAACCACACTGTCTAAATGAAAATGCGTTTCGTCTGAAAACCAAACGTTGTTGGGAGTTTCTTCCCTATCCTCCGCCCACTGAGCAAACAGTAGTCTCTGCTGCTTGTGTTCTTCAGTGAGCTTCTGTGCACAGGTCATCTTGTATGGTTACATATGGAGGTCACTTTTAAGAATGCGTTGAACGGAGCGTCTGGATATTCCCATTTGCACTGCTGCCTTTCTACACGATTCTTGGGACTTCTCTGTACAGCAACTCATACCGCTTTAATATTCTCCGGCGAACAAACAGGCTTAGGCCGAGGTCGCTTCGCTTCCAATACTGTTCCTTCCTGTACAAATTTATCGTACAACCAGTGGATGGTCTTCTTGCAAGGGACCCATCGCGTGTTAAACTGTTGTCAAAAACGCCTCTGAGTCACAACAAGGCTTTTCGTTTCATGAAAAAGTAACACAATTGCCGACCGATGCTGTGTCGTCAGTCTTCCATTGTCAGCCATTGCTGCTTACTAGTCTCCTCGCGGCAGTATCGTGAATTACACGTAATTTCGTAACTCATTTGATTTTCCAAGCTCTGCTGATACTGCTGTACAGATCCCAGCGGGATATCTAATGTGCATCGTAAATTGTGAAACAAACAATTGGTAACATATTTCGTGCGCCACCCTGTAGTAGGAAGAGCATATGCAAGACAGAGATTCATAGGAAGAATCTTACGGAAATGTAATTCATTCACTAAAGAAATGGCTTCGACTGATTCTTAAATATTGTTCATCAGTTTGAGACCCATACCAAGTGGAACTAATAGAAAAGGCAGAGAAGATCTAACGAAGATAGACGTTAGCATTAGAGGTACGTTCGATATAGTCTGGTGCCAGGCGCTGCGAGATGATGTCGTGCATCAGAGAGGCTTACTATTGAAATTGGGTGAAGATTTATGAAGCTGTTGAAACAATTCAATCTGGCTAATCATTATATTTTTTAAACTCTGATATCACTGTATTAAAATACTTTTCTGCGATATTTGGTATTTCTTGTATCAGTATCTTAGCTGTTGTACCTCAGCATTGTCGTGGTATTTTACTGTCACTCTGAAGCAATTAACGTTTAAATGAAGTAAAATTAAGAGTGATTCTAAGTATTTGGAGTAGTTTGTCTATCAAAATTTGCAACAGTAAATTTTATAGAAAGGTTGTGCTACATCATTATTATTTTGCAGCATACTATTCTGATAAATGATGTTTTCATTCGGTTTATTATTATTTTTAAGCGGTAAAGTTCTGAATGCTGTTTGAAAGTTAACTTGGCTAAACGTTTTGTAATGCCCTGAATATGAGAGTTTTGCTCCCACACAAGTAATGGTCTCGATGGTGTCAACACATGTATTATTGATTGTTACATGGATTAAGTGTAATTATAGCCAGTTAGCTTTAGGACTGGCGACCAAATTATCTGATTATGTGATGAGGATTTCATAAAATAAGAATTTTATTTGGTGATAAACTGATATTAGTAAATCAGTTGCCTTGCATTCAGTCTTCATTAAGACAACGTGTTAAGTTACCAAAAATGGTTCAAATGCCTCTGAGCACTATGGGACTTAACATCTGTGGTCATCAGTCCCCTAGAACTTAGAACTAATTAAACCTAACTAACCTAAGGACATCACACACATCCATGCCCAAGGCAGGATTCGAACCTACGACCGTAGCAGTCGCGCGGTTCCGGACTGAGCGCCTTAACCGCGAGACCACCGCGGCCGGCGTTAAGTTACCAGTTTGTCTCAACTACAGGCTGTCTGCGAGGAATTATTTAATGGCAAGCACTTTTATTTCTTGTATAGCTGATGTTGTGACCATGTGTTGCCACTCTGCAGGAGCAAAACGTAATCTAAACAGGACTCTGATGAACCCTCATTGAACTTCATACGAGTAAAATCTTATTCTGTTAATTATAATCCTTCAATAGAAGACTCTTTTCACTAACAAGGAGTAGAACTGTGGATACTATGGACGTAGAATGTTGAATTACACTCATGTCAGAAGTTTCCAATTTTGTGAAAGTAACATTATCTCATTACACGAATGTCCCAACAATTCGGTAATCTCTGATACCAATAGTTTCTTTCATATACATGTTGTGTTGTTGTGGTCTTCAGTCCAGAGACTGGTTTGATGTAGCTCTCCATGCTACTCTATCCTGTGCGAGCTTCTTCATCCCCCAGTACTTACTGCAACCTACATCCTTCTGAATCTGTTTAGTGTATTCATCTCTTGGTCTCCCTCTACGATTTTTACCCTCCACGCTGCCCTCCAATGCTAAATTGGTGATCCCTTGATGCCTCAGAATATGTCCTACCAACCGATCCCTTCTTCTAGTTAAGTTGTGCCACAATTTTCTCTTCTCCCCAATTCTATTCAATACCTCCTCATTAGTTATGTGATCTACCCATCTAATCTTCAGCATTCTTCTGTAGCACCACATTTCGAAATCTTCTATTCTCTTCTTGTCCAAACTATTTATCGTCCATGTTTCACTTCCGTACATGGCTACACTCCATACAAATACTTTCAGAAACGACTTCCTGACACTTAAATCTATACTAGATGTTAACAAATTTCTCTTCTTCAGAAACGCTGTCCTTGCCATTGCCAGTCTACATTTTATATCCTCTCTACTTCGACCATCATCAGTTATTTTTCTCCCCGAATAGCAAAACTCCTTTATTACTTTGAGTGTCTCATTTCCTAATCTAATTCCCTCAGCATCACCCGACTTAATTCGACTACATTCCATTATCCTCGTTTTGCTTTTGTTGATGTTCATCTTACAGCCTCCTTTCAAGACACTGTCCATTCCATTCATCTGCTCTTCCAGGTTCTGTGCTGCCTCTGACAGAATTACAATGTCGTCAGTGAACCTCAAAGTTTTTATTTCTTCTCCATGGATTTTAATACCTACTCCGAATTTTTCTTTTGTTTCCTTCACTGCTTGCTCAATATACAGATTGAATAATACCAAGGGAGGCTACAACCCTGTCTCATTTCCTTCCCAACCACTGCTTCCCTTTCATGCCCCTCGACTCTTATAACTGCCATCTGTTTTCTGTACAAATTGTAAATAGCATTTTGCTCCCTGTATTTTACTCCCGCCACCTTTAGAATTTGAAAGAGAGAATTCCAGTAAACAATGTCAAAACTTTCTCTAAGTCTAAAAATGCTAGAAACATGGATTTGCCTTTCCTTAATCTATTTTCTAAGATAAGTCGTAGGATCAGTATTGCCTCACATGTTCCAGCATTTCTACAGAATCCAAACTGGTATTCCCCAAGGCCGGCTTCTAACAGTTTTTCCATTCGTTTGTAAAGAATTCGTGTTAGTATGTTGCAGCTGTGACTTATTAAACTGATAGTTCGGTAATTTTCAAATCTGTCAACACCTGCTTTCTTTGGGATTGGAATTATTATATTCTTCTTGAAGTCTGAGGGTATTTTGCCTGTCTCATACATCTTGTTCATCAGATGGTAGAGTTTTGTCAGGGCTGACTGTCCCAAGGCTATCAGTAGTTCTAATGGAATGTTGCCTACTCCCGGGGCCTTGTTTCGACTTAGGCCTTTCAGTGCTCTGTCAAACTCTTCACGCAGTATCATATCTCTCATTTCATCTTCATCTACATCCCCTTCCATTTCCATAATATTGTCATCAAGAACCTCACTCTTGTATTTTTAAGACGTTTATATTCCTTTTTGCCTGCTTCATTTACTGGATTTTTGTATTTTCTCCTTTCATCAACTAAATTCAATATCTCTTCTGTTACCCAAGGACATCTATTAGCCCTCGTCTTTTTACCGACTTGAACCTCTGCTGCATTCACTATTTCATCTCTAAAAGCTACACATTCTTCTTCTATATTTCTTTCCTCCATTCTTGTCAATCGTTCCCTAATGTTCCCACTGAAACTATCTACATCATTTCTGCATTATAAAAATGAAGGTATGTACACATGTGTCTATGTATGTTACACATCTCTTTCTAAACCACTGGAGCGATTTCAAGCAAACTTGATACACATATCACTGTTGTCAGGATATCATTGTTGTGTTGTCAAGAACCACGTATCTAACAAAGGGGTGAGGCTGGAGGTGAAAATGCAGTGTAGTCCATGATCACCATAATGTTGCCTGACCACTTAAACATGCATTTCTGATGATTATCTTTTCCCAACAATGCATGTGTTGAAGGTGCTTGTAATTGTGTTGCTAGTGGCAAATTTCTTCTACAAAAGTTAATTTTCCCCAGAAATCGGTGCAATTCCTTGAAAATTGTAGGTCTAGGCATGGAACAGATTGTCTCAACCCATTCAGCTATGGTTTCCATTCTGGACTAGCTTATGGAATGACCCAATAACAGAGCATGGCTCTTCATTAACGACAATGTCATGTTTCCAAAGGGTATAAAATTTGTTTTAAATGTCTTTTGTGCTCTTCAGCAGGTTTTGAGAAGACCAATGTATCACCCAAATAGCACAAACAGAACAGAAAGACGCCTAATACGGAGCTGATAAAATGCTGCCACATTTGCGCAGCTAATTTTAGTCGAAAAGGCATGTGTACAATTCAGAAAGTCCAAAGGAATTGGTGATCGCCGTTTTCGGTATGTCTTTTAAAGCAATTGGCTTTTGGTGGAAGGCCTTCTTGTAGTCTATCACACTAAACATGTTTTGACCAGCCAGAGCATGTGAAAAATCGTGTAAGTTGGGGATAGGATATCTATCTAGTAGAATAAGAGAGTTAAATAATTGATAATCTCCACACAATCTAAAAGAATGGTCCTTCTTAGGAAGTAAGTGGATTGACGACACCAATTGGTTGGCTGAAGGTCAAACTACACCCAGCTGCAAAAGTTCCTGTACAATTCGTTTATCTGCATATCATCTATCCAGTGCAACTCTGTGCTCTTGCATAGACTGGGCAGCCCTGTGATGTGTGACTGTTATGCTGTGTCCCGTGTATGTATCCTCTGAATACGCTATAGCTGTAACTTTGATTGACTGTATGCCACATTCTGATGGTATGACTGGATGCACTACGGTTGATCTTCACGTCACTAATCTGTGTTTTCAGCATCTGTTGATTTGGTGTGTCAGTACTCAGTGCCACTTGAGGTGGAGGCTGCCTCTCCTGCTGCTGCCATTCAGCTGCTCTTCTACTATTGATGCACAACTGTTCTTTACAATGCTTTATTTTATTCTTTATTTCAGTATTTTCTTGAGATAATAACACTTTGTGATCTACCACCTCCTGCAATTTGTTGTTAGTAGGTAAATGATGTTTTGTGGATTTATTAATGACATAATTTTATACTTACTTTCCACCTGTGACAGTATCTGTATAGTGCCCTTGTCCTTGGACACCTGCACTGATCTTCCCATAATAGAACATCTAACCACTCCTGTAGTTATGTCTGATGAAAGTTTGGGGTGGTGAATAAAATCTATCCCAGTAATTCAAACTGACACATCTCCTATCACTGCACTTAAGTCTGAAGTCTACTGTCAGGTGTCTTATTCCACAATGATAAACATGTATGCCAATAATATATGTAGAAAGGTCCTTGTTGAATTGCTACTCAAGTGAGATTGTTCCCAAATGATGGCACTAACTGCCAGTCCTGAGTCTATCAGGAACTGCAGTCTGACATCCGATTCCACACGAAAATTTTGTGGTCAGCAGGCTGATAGAGCAGAATCTTGTTTCGGTGAACTTCCACTTGCAGCCTGCTCACATCTTCAGTTAAAGAGTTCAGCGCCCCACCAGTAGACTGTCGATCCTGATATTTGAAATTGCAAAGTGAAATACATTTGTGCGCCATTGTGCAAAACTTCTCATGATGTTAGCATATTTGCTGAGGAGGTGAGTCACATGTACATGATTAGTTATTGTGATCTGTTCATGAGGCCAACGACCTCAGTGCTAAGTCTTTCAGATGGGATGGCTTGGCTGCTTCCCCAATAGTGCAGTAAACTGCCATCCTGAATAATTGCTGAGAGTCCCATGATTCATTGCGTCTCACATGACCGGCCTTGGGTAAGTTCTTAACTCCTTCATTTACTCTCATTTTTCTCTTTTCATCCTTTTTCTACTTGAAATCTTTATTCGTGTAATTTTAATTTTATACATTATACATTAATTTCGATTTAATTTCCTTCACTTTATCATCCCGTGTTACTGCATTCATTATTACTATTCCTGATAAATAATTTAGACAAGAAGAGAATAGAAGCTTTCGAAATGTGGTGCTACAGAAGAATGCTGAAGATTAGATGGGTAGATCACATAACTAATGAGGAGGTGTTGAATAGGATTGGGGAGAAGAGAAGTTTGTGGCACAACTTGACTAGAAGAAGGGACCAGTTGGTAGGACATGTTCTGAGGCATCAAGGGATCACCAATTTAGTATTGGAGGGCAGCATGGAGGGTAAAAATAGTAGAGGGAGACCAAGAGATGAATACACCAAGCTGATTGAGAAGGATGTAGGTTGTAGTAGGTGCTGGGAGATGAAGAAGCTTGCACAGGATAGAGTAGCATGGAGAGCTGCATCAAACCAGTCTCAGGACTGAAGACCACAACAACATTCCTGACTTTACTTGAATTTCGCTTTACTTATAATCTCTTCTTTCATTCTAATCTTGATTTGCGTTATTTTGTCCATAATGACATGCAAATTTAGGCTATGTTTTAAATGTCTGTAAGACGACTACCATAAAAAAGTGCACATCTTGTAGAAAAAATACATTTTTGACACCATTGCACAGTCAATATAAGCAGTCGTTTTTTTGTTTTTAACCTATAATCGGCATTTACAAATATTTAAATATTCTAATAGATCATGATAACTAAATTCACATTCACAGAAATTCAGAGTGTTAAAAAGAATGAGCTAAAAAAATTAGATCAAATAATATGGTTCACATGGTGATAAAAAGGATGTGACGGAAGATTGGAAATAAAAAAGTTACATTTCAACCAGTTAACTAAATACAAATAATGTTTGAAGTCATCTCGATAAAGATTTGAAAATGAAAAAATAGCACTTCATGAGACTTGAACCCTCATCCTTCTGCACATGTGTGCATTATACTAATCATTACACCACATAAGTACACTGCAGGATGTTGCTCTTATAATACCATTTATTGACTACCATTCAAAGTTTTGAAATTTGTTTTCGTCAGTTACAGTAGAGCGTCGACTATCCGAAAGTCGGTCAACCGAACGACCGCTTAACCAAACTGTGTACTCGCTCGCACCTGTTACTCTCCCACATTACCGTCCATCATCCCCCTCACTCCCAAACCAAGTTTCCCACAGTAGTCGCCGCACTGGGCCAGCGCTGGCGGAACATTGCTTCTAATGGGGCCTTCACAAGGCGCTGCTGACCGGCTAAGCCGCCAGTCGCCGTGTTTCAACAATCAGCACACTTCTGTCGGCGATGGTTTGAAGCCCAAGATGAAAGTGATCAGTTTCAGATATCTGTAATGAAAAAAGTACGTGACTAAGCTGCTCGTAAGCGTGTAGGCTTAGACAGACCAAAATAAATGATTTTTTTAAATGTTAATTTCGTATACTGTGTGTATTGTTCATGCAAAATGCGTATGTTTAATAAACTGTGTCACATACTATATATTCCTACTGAAGTTGCCTTTGTATGTTACTTTGTAATACTAAAAGATATGCCTGTTTTTATGAATAAATTTACTGTACAGTACTTCTTTTTGGCAAATAAACATGTACAGTTCAATTATCCGAACAAACCAGTTTTCCGAACACCCGTGTCCCCCTATTACTTTGGATAATCGACGCTCTACTGTACTTACAAAGGAGACCCACCAGGGTGAATGGCTGTAGGTTATGATACCTGGGCTCTTAACCTATATCATAGTACAGTTGGTTCCAAAAACTTGTTCCACTGCTAGGGACCTCTCCGTGTTCGGATCATTGATCTCTGCCATCCATGTTTCCATTTCACTACACAAATTTACACGCTGAATTCATTTTTTTTTTTGTTTTGCACTCGTTGATGCATTAGTTACATTTCGAGTTTTTGCTTTGGATCTTATGATGATTTCACTCGCATTTTTCAATTCGGCTGTATTCAAGTAGCACGTGTCTGGGCATTATATCACTGTTTTATGGCAATTTTTACACATGAGACTATCATTTTGCACCTTTGACCCAGATCTAGAAAACTGTAGACATGCCACTGCTAAGTTTATGTCATACTGATCCAATATGTTTCAACTTTCCTTCCTTCTGCTATGTTTGTGGCGCAGAACACACTTAAGACCGTATAGAGATAAATAGCGATTTCTATATATTACACATGTTTTTCACTGTTTACATTTATTTTTGTAGAGTGAATGCACTCGCGATTTTATAAAAAAAAAAATGTGTCCACACCACATATATCTGTCGAGAAATAAATTGATGTTGAATGCCAGTTCATTTGTGCAGGACTTGCAAATATATTCCCAAACTGACAATACGGAGGTGATTTATTTTTCAGTGATCGGTGAAAAATATAATGATGAGCATTAGGCCTACGCCATAATGAATGTGACTCTGTATAGAAATTAGTTTCACTGGAATCCTGTGAAAGCGTGCTTCTTAGTTGGCATGACTGCGGGGATTAACCGTTAGGGCTGCGAGGTGGAGATCAACATGACATAGTATCGATAGACTAGACTGTGAACTGTGTGTTGTGAAGCCACTACAGACTGCACGTCGGGACTACGCGAAGTTGCGACCACGTTAAAGGACGGCGGAAAATTGTGCTACCAGTAATCATAAAGTTTTGACTACATTCCTCGTGATTCTGCTCGAAGTGAGTAGGATAACGTATCCACAATATCACATTCGTTATTCATTTATTAAATTAAGTGCAAATGTTTGATTTCTTAATATGGTGTAAGTTATTTGACATGAGATTATTGTATAACTCGTATTAGAACATAGACTTTAGAAAAATACATTCTGTATTACACGTAGCCACCGAGTGAAAATGTTAGGTTTCTTATTACGAATAGACGTTTTATTACCGAATATATGTAATGTTTTATAGGCGCCAATCCGTTATGAATTTCTTTTTTATGTCACATATTCGAAAACCTTTAGATTTTAATCGTATGAAATGGATCTGTTTTTATTAATGGCTCACTGTTGCGTGATACAGTGTCAAAGAACAAGTGAAATCTTTCAAGAACAATCTGATCACTGTGTTAACAATTAACTTGACGTACCGAATGCATGAAGTCATTTTATGCCTTTTGAAGATCTTGGAATTGTCTCTCACTCACCAGGCGTACAAGTTAGGTCCTATCCTATCAATTAACAATATGGCATCCGGCATTGAAATGTGTATAAATTGTTCAGCGAAAACTAATTTCTTGGTGCCTGTAAAGTGCATATTCTCTCGTAAAATTGTTCATAATGGAATCCGAATTTGTTCTACATTACAAAAATGGTACCATACAGAGTATTTTGGTGATATTAATTTAAATTACTCCAAATGTGAGTGTGTAGTGTTTATATGTAAATGTCAGTCTGCAACTGAAATAATGTTCGCCAGCGTGGACAAACGGGAAGTGTATTGACTTCTCTACAGTCCGATGTGAAATGTGTGAACAATGTTCTAAAATGCTTAAAAAATGATGCAAAGCCCAGTTTGTGGCCACCTAGACGGTATTACTAATGACAACAATGATGAACATGTTAGGTCAATGAAGCAAGTGATCCCAGACAGAGTAAAAACACGTGTCTTACAGCACAAAACAGTCAGGCCACGATGAAAAACCTTCGTAACAATTCAGATAGTACCGTAGTACCAATGACAACATTTTTGAACATATTAGGTCAATAAAATTAGTGCAGCGCAAACAGTGTGAAAACGCGTCATTCGGCAGGCAACGGCCGTGGAATTGAGACAGAAAAGAGTGCAGGGAAATCTGAAGTACGTACTGAACACAGTTTGATGATTGATTTTTACAGGAGAGCTAAAACAGCTTAGGTCCATCCTGCCACTGCCCGCACCAAAACTAGGTTTATTGTGCGGTATCGCTCCCTGTATATCTAGTAAAGCCAACCAGTGTCGTTAAACAGTGCAAGGAGTCCCTCTACCAGTTTTTTGTTAGACACAGTTTCTTCAGGTCTAGTTGTCCCGAAGATTCTGTATCTTTTACTCTCCAATGCCATGCATTCAAAGATTAGGTGTGATGCAGTTTCTTCACCCTCATCACAGATCCTACATTTAGGGTCCTCTTCCGTTATACTCATTGTTTGTAGGTGTTGTTTTGAAGTTCCCATGGCCGGTCATCAGTCCAGTCATGAGTTTGATCCCTTTCCTGTTCAATCCCAGGATTACAGAGCTTCTTTTGAAACATGTCTTGGGCATCATTACCTTACCATGTTTTTGTTTGTGGGCCTTGGTCCAATATCCTGCACGCTGTTTCCTAAGCCAGTTCCGTAGTTCTAATTTGATCATAGTCTTGGTGATTGTCAAGACAGGTTATGGTCCAATAAATTGAGTTGTTGCCCCCTTCCTAGCCAATCTATCGGCTTGTTCATTGCCACAGATCCCGGAGTGGCGAGGGACCAACACTAGGTACACCCTATTGCTTCCCCCCAGCTCCACCAGAGACCTATGGCAATCTGCAACAATATTAGATCTTGTTGCAGGAGCTGCCAATGATTTCAGGGCTGCCTGGCTGTCTGAATAGATGTTGATGCTACGGTCATTGTAACACCTACTCATATTCTCCTCCACACATGCCCTGATTGCAGAAATTTTGGCTTGGAATACAGAGGCCAGTTTCCCTAGAGAGATGCTGCCCTCCAGTCTTGGTTGAACCCCCTACAACCCTGCCCCAACGCCTTGATCTGTTTTTGACCCATCGGTGAACCAAATGATGTCCCCCATACAATGTCAAACTGTTTTCTCCCACTGCTTCCTACTTCCAATTATTATGTTGTGAGGATTGTCGAAGCAGTTCGGAGTTGTTATGTAGTCAGCGGGCATTTCCCCAGCCATACCTATATTTGCCTCACTCACTATGTTAGTTGGAGAAAATTCTGGAATGTTTGTACTGCAGTATTACTGAAAGTTCTGCCCATGTGTGTAGTCTTCCTCATATAATTCTTGGATGGATTAGTGTTTACACAAAATCTTATAGCCTGTGCATGATGGTCTGCCAGTCCAGCTTTAATTACAACTGATTTATATTTTGTTTTGGAGCTAATTATTATTTGGTCTATAGTAGTACTAGAATGATTCGTTTCATGTGTAGGGGAGTGGATTGTAATTTCCAAATTATTGGCTGTTAATATGTTCATCAGTTCGGATTTTTAATTGCTTCGCTTATTAAAGTCTACATTTAGATCTCCACATGTAAGAACTGTTTATCGATTTGTTACTAGGCCTACTTTAGTTAGTAAAGTATCAAGCCTAGTGTTGAATTTTTTAAAGTGGGTATCTGGAGATCTATATAAACATATTACAATTAACTTTGAATGCAGGAATTTCTATGCCTGATATTTCAAAACCTTTCTCAGTGTTTAAGGATTCAACATTATCTAAGTTATCGAATTTGATATCTTTCTTTATGTATATGCTGTTCCCTCCATGTGTAAACTGATTTCTACAAGTTTGTGCTGCTAACACATAATCTGTTATTTTCACTGTCTTTAACTAATTTTCTTTCAGCCAGTGTTCAGTGAAGCAAATTATGTTAATGTATCTAAGTTTGCTTGATAGCAAGATTTCCTAAGTGACTGTATATTCTGATGAATAAGAGTGACCTGGCGGGAAAATATTCCCACAGAAAAATTAATTTTTTGATCATGATTCCTCGATTACATGGAATGACCCTAAATTAATTTTTAAATATGGCTACATGCTGAACCTCTGTAAGCTCTCTCTCTCTCTCTCTCTCTCTCTCTCCCTCTCTCTCTCTCTCTCTCTAATTCCCAGAAGTCACCTTTTACTCATTGCTATAATAAAAATTCTTCTGCGGAATAGGAGTTGTCAAGAAGAGTCTTTTTCAAGTTATTGTTTGTTACTGTCAAAATGTAAAAGGAGGTAGCAGAACAAGAACACTTCAAAGGAAACAATAGATGACATAGTAATAAAAATGATCACAGTGTGGAACCCACATCGAAGAAATAAAGACTTCAGATATCATACTACACTAATATCACATTACCGGATGTTACATTGCATCATGCTTCTTAATAATATAGGCACTGCAATATCATATCTTACACACGTTGCAGTTTTTAGGACTAACATAACAATAAAGGAACTCAGTGAACCAATTATTGTATTTATGTAGAAATAAAATGAGACCTGAATAATGCATGTTTGTACTGAAATGTGCTGGGTAACAAAACAAAAGAAAATGTTTGGGTTTTAGGCAGAGGGTAGTGTATATAACACAATATGCATATGCACCTGTTACACTTACCATTTTACACTGGAATATTGTACTACTTTGTAGAACATTTGCTTCCAGTTTTCTGTTCGTATGTGGTGTAAAAGAAGTTGAACATAATGTTTTTACATGTGTAACAGTATGCTTATGGGTATACAGGCAAGTTGTTGGTCCCTTTATGTGCACAATATTTCAATGATTGACTCGGTTGTGTTCTTGAGGCACTGCAAGAGCTCCGATGGCAAGCCAGTAATAAGTGAAGATGGGAAATGTGGAAGGAGAATACGGAAGGGATATACAGGGGAAATAAACTTGTAGGTAATATTATAGAAGGGAAAGAAAAGTAGATAAAGGTGAGTTGGGAGATATTACGTTACGAGAAGAATTTGACAGAGCACTGAAAGGCCTAAGTCAACAGGAGACCCCAGGAGTACAGGACACCCCTCCTTTGGGGAGCCAGCCATGATAAAACTATTCAATCTGGAGTGCAAAAATGTATGAGACAGGTGAAATACCTTCAGATGTTAAGAAGGATATAATAATTCAAATTCCAAATAAAGCAGGTGCTGATAGCTGTGAAGATTACTTAACTGCCAGTTTACTAAGTCATGCTTGAAAAATACTGACTTGAATTAATCATAGAAGGATGGAAAAACTGGTAGAAGATAACCTTGGGGGAAGACGGTTGGGCTCCAGAGAAATTTAGGAAGATTGAAGACAGTACGGACCCTAGAGCTTATCCTAGGGAACACAAGGGGAGTTCAATAAGTAAGGCAACACTTCTTTTTTTCTCAGCCAATTTTGGATGAAAAAGTGTGCAAGGTGTTGCAGGACATAGTGGAATATTCCTGCATCAGTCACCATGGTTTCATGAAGTTCTTATAGGTGGCAGTGCTATACATAGCCTTCAAAATAGCATGTGTAATGTAGATGTATTCCAAGAAGAGAACTGTCATTTAATTTCTTGTAGTGGAAAATCAGAGCATCACAGATATTCATAGGCACTTAGAGAATGTCTACGAGGACCTTGCAGTGAACAAAAGTATGTTGCATTGTTGTGAGACATCACAACAAGTTAGCACAAACCTGTCCTAGCTCCTGGTTAGTGGCTGGATGCACACATCTGTGACTCTTGCAGTGCTGCCCTCGTGAAATCAAAGAAATGACTTCAGCATTTTCTGACCATCCCCGCCTCCCTGTTGCGCAGTGATGAACTTAGTGATGTTTGGTGTAAGTTAATAACTTGGGTGGCTGGTCATATTTTCACAGAACTTGCTACACCGAGATAGTGACACACTGCAGTGAGTGACAGGGACTGGCAAATTTTAATAACCAGTTCTGTTAACAATAAAAATACTCATCTTTTTTGTTGCTCTTCTTTGTTGTATGTTCATAGCTCATTGTTCTCTTCTGCGGTTCAACTTTCTGTAATTGTCTAGAGGATTATTGGCTCACTACTTCAATAACAATATGAAATTTAGTGGACTTTCTGTGGGATCATGCATATATTTACAGACATTTCACTTCACCACACAAATCAATAAAATACACACAACTCATTCTCCATCCTCATACTTCTATACTGTACAACCAACTACTTACAAGAACAAAGATTTTCCTCTAACAACATGTAGCAAAGAAATTACTATCATAAATCAATCTACTTATGCAAAATAATCTTTGGGGCATACATTTCATAAATAAAATACAATTAATTGTCTCTCGTTTTTGAGAAGTCCACAATCATTGATGTAATTATATTAAGTATTTATAAATGTTGACATTTAAACATATTCACATAGCATTGTAGTAATGGGTCTTTGGTTTTTTTCACCTTCACTGCGGTATCATTCACTTCATATGACCTAAAATCGGTTAGTACATTTATCTCACTACAATCAGTTTTATTACAGTGTTTACCGCCACAAAAATGCATAGGAACTTCTCCTTCTCCATGACAACACAAGGTCTCACACGAGTTTACACACGAAAGAGGAGCTCAAAAACTTCACTAGACTGTCTTCCATCATCCAGCCTAAAGGCCAGATCTCATTCCTTCTGACTTCCACCTGTTTGGCCCAATGAAGTATGCACTCCTCTGGAAGCAGTATGAGGATGATAGGCAGGCTATTGATCCTGCAAGACATGTCGAACAGTAGTGGTACCATGCAAGCATACAGACCCTTGTATTGAATGGAGATTATGTTGAAAAATACTTTACTTGTTGAACGCCCCTCTTAGGCTAGAAAAAGGCAAACTTTGGTGCATAGCATTTGTAGATTTCGAAAAAGCTTTTGGCAGAGTTGACTGGAATAAACAGTCTGAAATTCTGCGGATAGCATGGGTAAAATACAGGGAATACAAGGTTATTCACAACATCTATGGAGACTAAAATGATAAGCTTTGGCAGACATGGTCGGGAAGCATTAGTTGAGAAGGAAGTGAGGCAGAGCTGTAACCTATCTTCAGTGAATTCCAATCTGAAGACTGAGCAGGCAGACAAAGAAACCAAGGAAAAATTTGGGGAGGCAGTTAAAATTCAGGGACAAGAAATAAATAGTTTTAGGTTTGCCATTGAGATTGTAATTCTGCCTGATTTACAGAAGGACTCAGAAGAGCAGGTGAATGGAATTGACAGCATCTGGAAAAGGGGTTAAGACAGTGAAATGAACACCAACAAGAGTAAAACATAGGTAATGGAATGTAGATGTATGAAAGAAGATGATGCTGAAAAGGTGTTGGATTTGTAAATGAGACACTGAATGTGGTAGATGAGTTTTGCTATGTAGCCAACAAAATAGCTAATGTTGGCCAAAGTAGAGTGAGTAACTGGTGATGAGCTACTGAATTGATTTGGGGAAGAATAATTCAGTGGCAGAATAGGAGTAAAGGAAGTGATTGGTTATTAACACACATCCACATCCTGAAGCATTGTTGCTTTGATAATGCAGGGAAGTATGGGGATGAAAGAGGGAGGGGGTAAAAATTGTAGTGAGAGACCAAGGGCTGAATACAGTAAAACAGGTGCATAAGGATGTACACCACAGTAGTTACCTGGAGAAGGAAGGTTCTTACAGACTATGTCAGAACGGATAGCTGCATCTAACTTTTCTTTGAAGATCATGACAACAACAACAACACAAAAAATAATTTCTTCCTGTTATAACCAGATTACTGAAAACTCTGGAAAAAATTTTATGGAACATTTAAAAGGAGGTTACCAGATCAGGCAAATTAAATAATTATGCTTGTATCATAAAAAATGATAATGACCAAATAATTAGCCACAGAGTAAATAAAATGAATGGCTTCAGCCACCAGAGACTATGGTCGTGTGTGTGTGTGTGTGTGTGTGTGTTGCGTATTTTTGACAGAGTCCTTGAAGTCCTTGATGGCAGAAAGCTTATTGTGTGATAGTCTTTTTGTTGTGTCTAGGTGCGACTCAGCATCTCCACTATATGGTGAGTAGCAACTATCCTTTTCGCAATATTGAAATGATACAAGGTGGTATAATGTACACCTAATGCCATTATTTGCAGTACATGAATCAGAGCTACTAACCATAGTACAGAAACTGAAAAATAAAAGGACAACAGGGGTAGATAACATCTCTGTTTTCACACTGAAAGAAATAATAGTGTGAAAGGAAATGTAACCCACATGATCAATTAATCATTAACAACTGGAATTTTAACAGTCTATCTAAAACTTGTAGGAATCTTCCCACTCTTCAAGAAACAAGCTCCTGAAAAGTAACTGTATTTTTAAAGGCCAGTTTTGCTACTGTCATTTTTTTCAGAACTATAGGATCTGAACTGCCCGGATAGCTATGTGCGTTAAAGCGTCTGCTTCCATGACAGAGAGGTGCGCTGGTCTCAGTTAGAATCTGCCCATTGGATTAACAATGAGGGCCACTTTGCTGGCCAGCATGGATTTAATTGCTTATTTATTTACCTTTATTCATCCAGAGGTCATCTCACAGTGGTGTAGGATTTGTCAGGGTAATACACTGCAAATCAGAAGATCAAAAAATATAACTTGCAGAATACATAACATGCTTAACGAAGATAGGACAGGTGATTGGCGATGACCTAGATGAAGAAACCACCCGAGCCTTAGCCTAAGTGATTTAGGAAAGCTGAAATCAGGATGGCTGGACAGAGCAACTCAATCCTCCCAAATATTAGGTCAGTTTCTTAACAGCTGTTCTACCTCATTCAGTTGGTCCATATTGTACACTGCTGTCCGATTATATGCACTTTTTTTCTGATAACTCATTGCATAAAATACAGTCTTTCTCTGTTTTACTGTATACGCTAAGTACACCTGTTGGTGACTCCTGGACTGTGAAGACCCTGCTATGCCCTGTAGAACCCATTCCAGTCTTATCAGAAAAAATATCTTGCTTCCTGGATGGTTTCATACACTTCTCTAAGTACACCCGAAAAACTGAGTCAGCATCGCCCACAATGAGTGAGGTGTGGAACTCAGGAGAATGACCAGTCATTACTATCATGCATCCAGAGTAAGACTGGAACCTCTCATTGGCTATGCCCCTTATACGTAGTGCTTCTGGTTTGTTTAGTAGTATTTTTTGACCGAGAGTGTCAAAAGCCTTGGTTAAGTCTAACAAAATGCCAGTAACGCAATCATCCTTGCCAGGAGCTTCAAGTACCACTTCTGTGAACTTCTCCCACTTCGGAAATGAAACTGGGGCTTTGTTAAAAATGTTGTATTTGTTCACGTAACTTATTAGTCTCTCTTTCATAACTGAGTCAATTATTTTTAAGAATGCAGACAGTAGCGATACTGGCCATAGTTTTCAGTGCTTTTTGGATTACTTTTCTTTAGTAAGGGCATGAATGGTGCATGCTTCAGTTACTCTGGGAAAATACGTGAACTAAAGGACTCATTCATCAAGTTTGTTAGCAGCGCTTTTGCGCTACTATGCGTGCATTCAGGAGAGAGAGAGAGAGACAGACAGGAATCTCATATGTGTCTTTTGATTGTTGTGTTGTTTATTCATTTGCTGTTAGTCAAGATGTTGAAATAGGCAATTTAAAAGTCAGCTTGTGCATCGTTTTCAACAGTTTACTATCTTATTACTAGAAATTTGCTTTACAACTGTCAGATTGATGTGGTGCACTTGGAACTGGTACGTAACACTGCAATGAGGTGACAGGTCATGGGATACCTCCCAATATCGTGTCAGCCCTCCTTTTGTTGAGCATAGTGCAGCAGCTTGACACAGCATGGACTAAAGCTGTTGGAAGCCCCCTGAAGAAATATTGAGCCATGGTGCCTCTATAGTCGTCCGTAATTGTGAAAATGCTGCCAGCAAAGGATTTTGTGCATGTGCAGGCCTCTCAATTATGCCCTATAAATCAGGGATGTCCAAGATTTTGGCTCATGGGCTGTGCCAGTTCCCAAGTGCCAAAGCGCTCAGCGTGGCTCCACATTTCCTGCACTGCCACGCCACGCTGTCTGAACGCGAGGAGGGGAAGAGGGGAAAACAGCGAACATGCCACATTTAAATGACTCTACAGTCATACTGGATTTGGCTTGGTTTTATATTTCATGTTTCTCAGTAATGTAGATCACAAACAAAAGAATTTTTCAGTATTAATTAATTATTCTTGTCACGCTGAAAACATAATTTTTATCTGGTATGAGCTGTGGGCATATGGACAGATACAGAAAATTTTACAGAGTTTTGTATTTAAGTTGCCACATAATCATTACTTATTTAGTTTCATAATTGACAAAGGGTCTTTCACACATATATGTCACTCGAAATATTGTAGCACATTTGCAACCTCATTATGGAGACTCGGAAAATCTACTTGATGTAGATATCATGGAAAATTTTTATGCAAGATTTGTAATTAATGCTGGAATTATCTTGCGGGTCAGTCAGTTACATCTGCAAATGCAGAAGCACACTTGCAACTGAAATGGCAGACCATCTTGAGGTGCCCTGCTAAACCCACAGGACAGGTAGTTGGAATTGTGAAAAGGGGCCAAAATGTGCGGCTGTTAGTTACACTTGAATACACACAACTTTATTTATTTGACCAACCATTGCTGTCCAGCATTTGATTATCTCTGGTTGCTCTTCAACATTGATGATGATAAAAGGCGGAAGGTGTGTGCGTGAATTCTGAAAAACCCGACACCAGTACTTTGGAATTTGACATTCCTGAGTTTGGTCTATCATGCCATTATTTATATCACATTCGAGGTACGAATGACCTCTTATGGGGAATGTCATCTTTACATAGTTGAATCATTTTTCTGTATGGACCAGATGGTGAAGGAATCCGAACACAGTGGCATTCTTGTTTTGCCCTCTGCTGGAGTCACAGAAGATCTCCAGATGTCAGACATCTGGATTTAGAAAATTTTGTACAAAATGATGAAGGAACGATGAAACTTCATCTGCTCCTTTTCGGCCTGTGCTCTCTGGATGCATATAAAAATAGCTGTCCCCTGTTGCCAAAACATGAACATTGAATATAAATACAGAAAGCTGTTGTTTATAGTAAACTTCATTTGTCTTTATATTTGGACAAGGGAAGTTTTTGTTATAGTCCATTGTAATTGCAACCTTTGATGGATTTTTTGACATTTCATCTTTGCCTATTTTTTCTTGTCATAGAACACTTTTTGTGGTCTGAGATGCAATTCATGGGCTATTTCAATGGATCAAAGTTCAGAATGAAACCTTTCTTTATTTTCAACAGATGACGTTAAAAGTCAGTTCCTTCTCAAAAATTTTCTTCTTGGCTGGATGTTCATCACAGGAGCCACAAGTATCAGATCGTGGATATCCAAAACTTATATTGAAATCTGAATTGAATATAGTGCGGTATGTTTCATATGACACGTTCTGATCCTGAAACTTCTCCTTAAACATATGGAACATTTTTTTAATAGTCAAAGATTCTGGTAGGTAAATTTTTTCTGATGTCGTCAAACTGTAGTGGCTGTTGCGACCTTTAAATGCTTTTTGTGCCCTCTTATTATTGCATGTGTTTCATCTTTCAAATACTGTGGGCAGGATCTGTGTTTCTCTCGGCCGTCTCATAGCGGTTGGTCTCCAGATTTAAGTTTCTTCAATAAATGATCTATCTTGCCCTTCTTTATTCCATGTAATGACATAAATGCTTGCTTGCACACATGTACTTCTTGGACACTTCCTTAATGGCAATACAAACACTGAATTTATATGATGCATCACAAAACTTTGCTTCCTGCTCTTCTCTTCTAGGACGCCTGTGCTGTGCAGGGACCACCATGATTAAACCACTTAAATAGAGGTTTATTTCATCATGATTGTGAAAGTGGTTCATGTTATTAATAATATTCCTTTTATTTTCATCACTGACAATACCAAAAAAAATTTTTTTTGCACTTACATGGTTCTCCTGTTTCATGTGACTGCAATCTTAAATGTTTGGAGGCATCTCTAATGCGACCATGCTTCTTCCTTTTCTTCGTCAGCTTCTTTGGTGGCATTCTATAGTTTTCTTCGCAAGCAGATGAGTCACTGTCTTCTTTATTCATTTTACACTGGCAGAATGCAATGCTAGATCTAACATCCTTCACAAACTCCACAATCCCCCTGCGGGTCTGGTGTAAGAATAGGCAAGAGGTATTCCTGCCAGTCGTAAGAGGCGACTAAAAGGAGTCTCTCCCCCTCAAGGGGGTCGTTTGCATCTGCGTCCAGAGACGGACGGTTCAATAACTTACATTTGTGGTCATTTTGGTTTTTCGCTTATTCTGGTTTCTTCCTTCCTTTGTTTGTTTCCTTTCTTTGACCTTCTCCCTCTCTCACTGTCTTCCTTACTTTTTATCTTGCCTTCTTCTCCTTGCCTTCTTGTCCACCATATGGTCTCTGCCTCGGCATTTGAGGCAGTCTATCCTTTCTCTCCCTCTCTCCCCTTTTTTCCTATTCTTCTTTCCTCCCTGTGCGTACCTGATGGCCGACCCATGTATTCGCACGTGTAGCTGGTGACGGGGTAAAGCGTAATCCCCCGCCCAGGGTAGACAAGTAGGGCCTGTGCGTACCCCCTGGTAAAGGCCAGGCCCGGGGAGGGGTGATTGACCGAGCTGACACCTTCCGACCATGCCAATTGGTCCCTCTGTCGATTTCTCGGGAGGTGTGACCTGAGGTGCAAACATTCACCTAAGGTGGGAGCGCCCTCTGAGAGGGTCCCCACAAGGAAGGAGCGCACCATCAGAGCCGCTGGCAATCGTGGGGGATTCATCCGCAATGGATTTCTCTTCTTCTTCTTCTCTCTTGACTTCTGCCCAAAAACGGAAACTTGACCAGCCGCCAGTGACAAAAGTACTACCGCCTGCCCCAAAGTTCCTCGTAGTTTCTGAGGACAGAAAGGATTTTTCATCTGTCAACCATTTCATTATTCAGAAGGGCGTAGATGCCATAGCCAGACCTGTCAAGTCTTGTACCAGGATGTGTTACGGTACCTTGTTGTTGGAAACTGAGAGCGCCTTTCAGGCACAAAAACTCCTTCGGGCCACACTCCTGTACACGTTCCCTGTCTGGGTGAGGCTCACCACACTCTGAATTTGTCACGTGGTGTGGTATATACTAGATCACTTGACAGATTGACTGACGAGGAAATTCAGTCTTTCCTCGCGGAGCAGGGTGTGATGGCTGTCCATAGGGTCATGAAAAAGGTCAACAATGACCTTGTACCGACGCGGACACTTTTCTTGACCTTTGATAGTGTTCAGCTGCCGTCGCGTATCAAAGCGGGCTACGAGGTTATTACTGTTCGCCCCTATGTCCCGACACCTCCGTGCTGCTACCAGTGTCAGCATTTTAACCACACCCACCAGTCTTGTTATAATGCGGCTAAATGCGTCACTTGTGGTAGGGCCACCCATGAGGGTACTGTCCACCTCCGTCTCCTCGTTGCGTGAACTATCAAGGTGACTGTGCAGTGTCCTCTCGCGACTGTCCCATCTACAAGGATGAACACTGTATACAGGAAATTCAGGTCAAAGAGAATGTGTCCACCTCGGCTGCTTGCAAGCTTATTGCTAGTAGGAAGCCGACGCTGCTCCCAGCGGGGATATACAGTACCGTCCTTGCCTCTACTCGGCCTACCAGGGAGATATCGATGCAGACATGCGATCTGACCTTTAGCGCTACGGTCGTCCGTTCGGCCAGTGCTAAGATTGCCCAGTCAACGTCTCCTCTTCCTCCCGTCACCCCTAAGTCAAGCACCTTCATCAGTTTCTGCAAAGACTAAGACCCAGAAGTCAGATGTATGGGCCCTCAAGAAGGAACCGTCCCGTGATCACTTCATATGTACTCCGACCTCCTAGCCATCGACCAGTACTTCGACTAAATGACATTCCAAGAAGGTTCATAGGAAGAAAAGTTCTCCTTCTCCACGACGGCGCATTTCTTGTCGCGCGCCACTCAGCGGTTGCCGCCCCAGGCAATCATCCGTTTTGCCTGGCCGCACCGCTGGTAGCCGAACATCTGGCCGTTCACTGGCGGAGGACGCTCCCCCTCCAGACCATGTTAACATGGTGGCCGACGAACCTATTGAAAAAATGTACGATGGCTCTCCACCTGTTGATAGCGGCAGCAGTGCTCGCTCGAAGCCGGGCCCTCAGCGGCCTTCGAGGTGACCCCTTCTTGCTTCTCCTTTTTCTTTTTCTTCTCACGATGGCACTTCTCCATTGGAATATTCACTCCAACCGAGAGGACTTAAAGTTGCTGCTATGCTTGCACTGTCCACTCGTAGTAGCTCTCCAGGAAACGAAGCTACGCCCGTGCGATCGTATTGACTTGGCACACTATACCTCCGTGCGTTTTGACCTACCCCCTGTGGCAGGTATTGCAGCTCATGGAAGGGTTATGTTGCTGGTCCGGGATGATATCTACTACGATCCCATCACATTGCATACCAATCTGCAGGCAGTTGCCATCCGAATTACTCTCTCCACTTTCACATTTTCCATTTGTACCGTTTACACTCCATTGTCGTCTGCCGTTACTAGGGCAGACTTGATGCAAATTATTGCTCAGCTACCTGCACCATTTTTGTTGACTGGAGACTTCAATGCCCACCATCCCCTTTGGGGCTCTCCAGCATCCTGCCCGAGAGGCTCCCAGTTAGCAGACCTTTTCAACCACCTCAATCTTGTCTGCCTCAGTACTGGCGCCCCTACTTTTCTTTCGGACACAACTCACACCTGTTCCCATTTAGACCTCTCTATATGTACTACCCAACTTGCATGTAGGTTTGAGTGGTACGCTCTTTCTGATACGTATTCGAGCGACCACTTCCCTTGTGTTATTCATCTCCTTCATCATACACCATCTCCATGCTCAACTAGTTGGAACATCTCCAAAGCAGACTGGGGGCTCTTCTCTTCCAGGGCGATGTTTCGGGATCAAAACTTCGCAAGCTGCGATAGTCAGGTCGCACAACTCACGGAAGTCATTCTCACTGCTGCTGAATATTCCATCCTTCATACTACTTCTTCTCCACGTCACGTACTGGTCCCCTGGTGGACTGCAGCATGTAGAGACGCTATATGCGCTCGTCAACGTGCTTTACGCACCTCGAACGCCACCCTATGATGGCGAATTGTATTAATTATAAACGATTACGTGCGCAGTGTTGTCCTGTTATTGAAGAAGGCAAGAAAGCCAGCTGGGCTGCTTTCACAAGCTCCTTCAACAGTTTCACTCCTTCTTCTGTTGTCTGGGGTTGCCTGCGCCGGCTATCTGGCACTAAGGTCCACTCATCTGGATTAAGGGCCATGTTCCAGCATGCTGGCATGAATCTATTGTTGTCCCGATTCCTAAGCTGCAGAAGGACAAGCACTTGCCTTCCAGTTATCGACCCATTACCCTTACCAGCTGTGTCTATAAGGTGATGGAACGAATGGTTAACTCTCGTTTGCTTAGGCTGCTCGAATCTCGACGCCTACTTACCAATGTACAATGTGGATTTCGTAGGCGCAGCTCTGCTGTTGACCATCTGGTTACCTTGTCAACCTTCATTATGAATAACTTCTTGCGGAAGCGCCAGACTGTGGCTGTGTTCTTTGATTAGGAGAAGGCTTACGACACCTGTTGCAGGGCAGGCATTCTCCGCACCATGCATGCATGGGGCCATCGCAGTAGCCTCCCCCTGTTTATTCGTGCATTTCTAATGGATTGAAAGTTCAGGGTACGTGTGGGTTCTGTCCTGTCTGGCGCCTTTCGCCAGGAGAATGGGGTGCCACAGGGCTCAGTTTTGAGAGTTGCTCTCTTCGTCATAGCGATCAATCCAATAATGGATTGCCTCCCAGCTGATGTATCAGGCTCCCTTTTTGTGGACGATTTTACCATCTACTGTAGTGTACATGTTTCCTGGAGCGCTGTCTTCAGCGTTGTCTTGACTGTCTTTACTCCTGGAGTGTCGCCAATGGCTTCCGTTTTTCTGCCGAGAAGACGGTCTGTATTAACTTCTGACGCTACAAAGAGTTTCTCCCACCGTCCTTACATCTCGGTCCCGTTGCTCTCCCATTTGTGGAGACAACGAAATTTTTAGGTCTTACATTTGACAGGAAACTTAGCTGGTCTCCACATGTGTCATATTTGGCTGCCCGTTGTACCCATTCCCCAAATGTCCGTGTTCTCAGCGGTACATCGTGGGGAGCAGATCGAACCGTCCTACTTCGCCTAAATCAGTCGATCGTCCGCTCAAAGTTGGATTATGGGAGCTTTGTATACTCCTCTGCACGGCCGTCCATCTTACGCCACCTCAACATCGGGAGTTACGTCTTGCGATCGGAGAGTTCTATACTAGTCTCGTCGAGAGTCTTCATGCTGAAGCCGGTGAATTGCCACTAACCTACCGGCGCGATATACTGCTTTGTCGGTATGCCTGTCAGCTATTGTCAGTGCCCGACCACCCGTCTTATCGTTTCTTTTTTGACGACTCTCTTGACCGTCAATACGGGTTGTATGTATCTGCTTTGTTACCCTCTGAAGTTCGCTTTCATTGCCTCCTTCAGCATCTTGATTTTCCACTGTCTGCAACCTTTAGAGTGGGCAAGAGCCAAACGCCACCTTGGCTCCAGGCTCAGGTTCGCGTTCACCTTGACCTCAGCTCGCTCCCAAAGGAGGTTACCCGGCTTCAGTGTACCGCTCGCGGTTTGTCGAACTTCATTCGAAGTTCATTAATACGATCTTCATTTATACAGATGACTCTAAGACCGACGATGGTGTCGGGTGTTCTTTTATTGTCGGGCACACAGTTTCAAAAACCGGGTCCATGACCATTGTTCGGTCTTCACAGCTGAGCTATTTGCCCTTTGCTGTTCTTTACATCCACCGCCACCAACATTCTGCTTATGTCATCTGCTCTGATTCCCTGAGCGCCATCCAGAGCCTCAGTGATCCATATCTGGTTCACCCTTTCGTGCACCGGATCCAACGCTCTCTTCAGCAGCTGGCGGACAGTGCTTCTCCGGTTACCTTTATGTTCCATGGAATGATAGCCCACGCCATTATGGAGCCATCACCAGCTTGCTCAGTGGTTGTTGACAACTAGGACTGTGATCTGTGCCACATCGAACCCTAAACTAGGCTCTTCCCAACTGAAATCAGGACTCATCTGACCAGGCCTCGATTGTCCAGTCGTCTGCAGCCCAACCGATATAGTCATGAGTCCAGGTGAGGCACTTCAGCAATGTCATGCTGTAGCAAATGCACTTCCATTTGTTGTCTTTTGCTGTAGTCCATTAATGCTAAATTTCACGACACTGTCCTAATGGATACATTTTTTGTATGTTCCACAATGATGTCTGCAGTTATTTCACGCAGTTTCTTGTCTCGTAGCACTGACAACTCTACATAAATGCTGCTCCTCTTGCTCGGTAAGTGAAGGCAGTTGGCCACTGTGTTGTGTGTGGTGAAAGATGGTGCCTAAAATTCGGTACTCTTGGCACTGTGGGTCTCAGAATATTGAATTCGCTAATGATTTCTGAAACTGAATGTCCCATTTGTTAAGCTTTAACCACCATTCTGTGTTCAGAGTCTGTTAATTCTGGTAATTTGGCCATAATTATCTTGAAAACCTTTTCACATGAATCACCCGAACATATGACAGCTGTGCCAGTGCCCTGCCCATTTATGCCTCCTGTACATGATGCTGCTACCACCTGTATATGTGCATATTGCTACACCGTGACTTTCGTCACGTGAGTGTACACACACTATGTACACAAATCTGAAGTTTTTGCATACACTTTTTGACAAATACATAATATTGAATTTTTATTTCCTTCTTAGCTTAATGTTTACAGTAAATGATGGGTTTGAACAATACATGGGGATGAGGAGATTTACAACTATGTACTCCCGAATTTCTTGACACTATAAACATATTTATCAACTTACAATTTATAAAAATGCTTGTTAAAAATAGTAGTAGGTGTCTAGTACTGTAGATCATGGACAGTCTTGTAAATTTTACATTTAGGTTATTTCTATTTCTAGTTTCATGGGAATTGATACCTGTTATGCAAGGTAACATATTTTTTGTGGAAATAACACATTTTAATATAAAAGGAGGATAGAGGCAAGATGTTTAGATATTAAGAATTTCTGTAAATTAACAGTCACATATGTATTACTGTTGCTCTTTATAGTGCTCTCGCTCACCTTTCCTCCTGCCCTGGGGAGTCATTTGTCGTATGCAGTGACTCCCTGAGTGGATTTGCAAGCACTCGACCAGTGTTTTTCTCCGGACCCTTTTGTGCGCGGTATTCGAGATGCTGTTTTTGATCTCTCAGAGTGTAGTCGTTCAGCGATGTTTGTGTGGACCCCGGGCCACATCGGCATTCCAGGAAACGAACGTGTCGATCGGTTGGCCAAACAGGCCACCACTTCGCCACCCCTGGAGCTTGATCTCGTGGAAAGAGACCTCCGGTCAGCCCTACATTGCAAGGTCTGCGATGTCTGGAGCTCTGAATGCTCTGTCTTGACCAAGCCAAATAAGCTCCGCATGGTAAAGTCTTCCACAGCCGTATGGAACTCATCCTTGAGGAGCACGCGTAGGGACTCAGTTGTTCTCTGCCGTCTCCGAATTTGACATACACAGTTGACCCACAGCTGTCTCCTTCGCCGTGAGAACACGCCCAAGTGTCACTGTGATGCAGGGCTGACAGTGGTCCATCTTCTGATGGACTGCCCCCTTTTATCCCCCTTGCGGCAGTCCTTTAATTTACCAGCTGCACTTCCTTTAATTCTAGGTGACGATGCCTCTATAGTTGACTCAGTTTTACATTTTATCTGTGCAGCTGGGTTTTATCACTGACTCTAGTGTGGGCGCTCTCGCACGATTTCTCAGGCTACACCCACTCCAGCGACTTTTAATTGTGACGTGGATACCAAAATAGTGTCCTTTATGGTAACAAGTTGTGTTGGTACCTCTATCAATGCTTTCCAGCTGGAGGTTCTTCGTTTGTAGTTGAGTGGTTGACCTTTTACCTGATCCATCAACCACTGTAGTCTGTTTTACTCTAGTCAACTATTTGCTCTAGTTTGTGTTATTGCGGTGTTCATTTTAGCTCTGTACCCCTTGGTGTTTCCTCCCTGTGGGTGCAGAGGTTACACTTTTACTGTATAGGCCTTTTACAAGTATGTCCATTTGGAACAGGGGACTGATGACCTCGATGTTTAGCCCCCATCAAACCCCACAACCAACCAACCAATATGTATTACTTCCAGTGTAACCACAAGCCTATCCCACCTGTGCTAAGTAACTATTGATGTAAGTAACTTATAAAACGAGCTTGCCCTATACAGCATAAACCACATTAGCCAGAATAGAGCAGAACCACAATGATCAAATATGAAACCAGAAGCCTTAAAAGTTAAATAAATTTTTAAAAAGTTCCTTGTATAACAGATAACTATTGGGATGGATCTATGGGCACGAAGAACTTAAGTGGGAGTTTTTAGACTGTCGCACTCGTGAAATCACGAAGAAAACCAGTGTGTGTGGATAGGCTTGTAGTGAAGAGGCATATCACACAATAGTAAGCTGTGCACTGATGTAATGTGAATGAACAGCTGAATTACTTACGTCACTCTGGCCATTTCTGAGTAGCATGTAATAATATGCTTGCAGGTCTCCTAATGAAGGATGGTTTTTAGAATTTCTTATTTCACCCAGGATTGGATTCAGTATCAGTTTATCCATATGGACTATCTAGTTGAAATTGCTTTGCTAATTTTGGTGTCTGCAAATTGACATGCGCCCAGTGCCCTCGTGCATACATTGGACAGGTGGGATGTGAGGTTAGAACACGCTTTTGTGAGCCCTTACCTTTCTAGAAGGGAGCTGTGGAAAACAGTTCTTGATTTGCAGGGCATATAAAGGTTAGCGAGTCTGTTGAACCAACAATAGATTCGTTGTAAATCCTTCATATGACACCTAGGGGTAGAAAGTTTGTACTAAAGCCTGAGCACCTTGTACTGAGAATAAAATTTTTTATGACATTACAGTGACAGCTTTACAAAAATTTCATTAAGAGGTTCCTCTGTGGCTGTGTAACCACCAGCAGGACTGCTGTTTGTCATTCAATGTAATTCATACATTGATGTCAACTTACTGAAATTCTGAAGATGTGCCACTAATGCAAAACACATCAGTTTTAAAATAAAATACATGCAATAGAGACTACCTTTTTATTTGAAAATGCTCAAGATAGTTTTGTACATTAGTGTACATTGTGGCTGCTCCAAGTCATTTGGGATTCTGGTGCCCCACCAGATAATTACTGATAGAAAGTAATTATTTAAATTCTGTCTCTGCTGATTTTGAGAACATACACTTTTTTGTTCATACCATACTGAGGAAACAGGGTGGAAAGTTCAGAAATGTTATATGCGAGTGCAGGCTTTCTCGGCAAATTTAATATATATGAAGTCTTCACGGGTTGTCAGCCAAGTAGCATCGTTGTCTCCTAGCAACGTTCAATGGAATGCGTCTCGATCACCTTCAGGCAAAGTGTCGGGATATCGTCGGTCGCAGGCTTCTATCTCTGCTGGCTCGCTCTCCGCTTGCTGCGGCCGGCCAATCACGTGCCCGCGGAATCGCCCAATGTGCCTGGATCGGCCGGTGGTGGGGGGAACGTGTGCGCGGGGTTAGAGTCCCGGCGTCCGTCTCTGTCTGCTCCGTCCGCGGCCCTTGGTGGAACGGAACGTTCTTCTCTGATTTTCCTGATTGCGGGCTCCCAGGCTGTACTGAGATGGTAGCCACTGTTGCGGTTGGTTAGGTTGTCGTGTAACCGTATTTCTATAGACTCTTTGATTACTGAGTCCCAAAATCCATATGTACCGCATATTTCCTTTGTGTCCTCGAAATCGAAGGTGTGCTTCTCGTAAATACTATGTTCCGCCACAGCAGATTTGTTGGTCTGACCTAAGTGTACATCCCTAATGTGTTCACTGCGTTACTGTGAGATGCCCTATATAATGTCCTATATAATGCATCCCACATTCGCATCCGATCTTGTACACACCTGGTGCCGTCAGTCCTAGTGGAACTTTGGATGAACCGAGAAGGTCTTTGATTTTTCCTGCTGTGCGGAAAACGGCCTTCACTTTATGTTTCTTGAGAATTCTCGCGATCTTGGATGTCGGAGGACCCGTGTATGGCAAGAACGCACAGCCCATTGCTTCGTCTTCATCCGGTATCTCTTCTCTCTTCTTTGTGGTCGATCTTCAGAGTTCTCCTTATTTGTGTCTCACTGTATCCATTCTTCTTGAAGGTGTCCTTTAGGTGTTGCAATTCTCCTGGCAAACTTTCCTTATCGCAGATGGACCTGGTCCTGTACACTAAGGTGTTGAGTACAGCATTGCGTTGCGCAGGGTGGTGGCAGGTATTGGCGTTAAGATAGAGGTCCGTGTGTGTTTTCTTTCTATACACTGTGTGTCCCAGCGTGCCATTCATGTTTCTTGTGATCAGGATATCCAGAAAGGGTAAGCTGCTGTTCTCTTCTATCTCAGTGGTAAATTTGATATTTCCATGTATGCTATTGAGGTGTTGACGGAACTCTAGCAGTTTGTCATTGACATGTGGCCAAACTACAACGGTATCGTCAACATACCTGTAGAAGGCTTTTGGCTTGTGTTTAGCAGTGTCCAGTGCTTGCTTTTCGAAGTGCTCCATGTATAGGTCGGCTATGCCTGGTGCTAGGGTGGGGGGGGGGGGGCATAGCTACACCATCTATCTGTTCGTAGAACTCCCCACCACACTTGAAATAGGTGGTGGTTAGAACATGACGAAAGAGCTTGTGATATCCTCCTCAAAGTGTTCTCCGAGTAAAGCCAGGGAGTGTTCTGTTGGTACTCGTGTGAATAAGGATGTCACATCGAAGCTGACTAGGAGGTCTTCATTTTCCAGCCACATTCCCTGTAGTACTTTCACAAACTCAGCTGAGTTTTTCACATCGTGTGGACCGTAACCCACCAAGGGTTTTAGCATCTGTGACAAATGCTTAACAATATCATAAGTCGGCAAGTTAATAGTGTTTAAAATAGGTCATAATGGGACACCTTCTTTGTGGACCTTTGGGAGGCTATAGAGATGCGGTGTTGGCGTCTGCCTCGGGTACAGCTTCATGAGTACCACAACATACTTTCATTTTCTGTAATTCTTTCTCTACTGCTGGTGTGCCAATTGGTACACTTCACGGGCTCATAAAAAGTGGTTCATGCAGTTTCCCTTATAAAGTACACGGGTAACCTTTTACTCTCCCTGGCACATTACTAAAGACATCACTGTATTCCCAAAGTAAAGATCTTAATTCCTGTTTTTGATAAGAGCGTATCCTACTTTAGGGTTAACAAGTTCTACCAACAATGTCTCATTTGTACTGTGGCTGCACACTTCAGACATTGTAGTGCCTAATGCATCGGCCTCTCACTTTATGTCCAACCATCACAGGATGCCTGCATCACAGGGTGTATATTCACAAGGAAAACCTATGTCGTCTGTGTTGTCAAAACAAAGACTTACCGGCGGTCACAACACAACACACCATCAGGTCTCCACCAGCGGCTGCCAGGGACCGCAACCCATTTGCGGAGCCTGCAGAACAGCTTCACCAGAGGTCGCAGCTAGCCTAGGGACTACTTTGCTATGGCAGGCATGTGATTGCAAATAGATCCGGCAGATACATCTGCCAACAGGCTTTATAAGGCGGTGCTCTGCCCCCAAAAGGCAGTTCGACGCACTGCTCGGAAGGATACAGAGCTGCCGCCTCGACAGCCACGGTCAGCTGCCTCTTCTAGTTGGCCGATCTCTTGGTATAGTCGACAAACCTCTGCACATTGTAGAACTGTTTGTGTTTGCTCCCCATGAAGAGACAGGTCTTTTTTATTATTATTGTTATTTGTCATTTTGTGTTTGTGTCAATCCACAGTTGGGAAAGAGTCGGTTGTTCTTTTGGATATTGTATTATTGTTTCAATATCCACACAATTATTCACCCACCCACCCACCACACCCCACTCATGAACCATGGACCTTGCTGTTGGGGTGGGGAGGCTTGCATGCCTCAGTGATACAGATGGCTGCACCGTAGGTGCAACCACAGCGGAGGGGTATCTGTTGAGAGGCCAGACAAACGTGTGGTTCCTGAAGAGGGACAGCAGCCTTTTCAGTAGTTGCAGGGGCAACAGTCTGGATGATTGACTGATCTGGCCTTGTAACACTAACCAAAACGGCCTTGCTGTGCTGGTACTGTGAACGGCTGAAAGCAAGGGGAAACTACAGCCGTAATTTTTTCCTGAGGGCATGCAGCTTTACTGTATGGTTAGATGATGATGGCATCCTCTTGGGTAAAATATTCCGGAGGTAAAATAGTCCCCCATTCGGATCTCCGGGCGGGGACTACTCAAGAGGATGTCGTTATCAGGAGAAAGAAAACTGGCGTTCTACGGATCGGAGCGTGGAATGTCAGATCCCTTAATCGGGCAGGTAGGTTAGAAAATTTTAAAATGGAAATGGATAGGTTAAAGTTAGATGTAGTGGGAATTAGTGAAGTTTGGTGGCAGGAGGAACAAGACTTTTGGTCAGGTGATTACAGGGTTATAAATACAAAATCAAATAGAGGTAATGCAGGAGTAGGTTTAATAATAAATAAAAAAATTAGAGTGTGGGTAAGATACTGCAAACAGCATAGTGAATGCATTATTGCGGCCAAGATAGAAATGAAGCCCACGCCTACTACAGTAGTACAAGTCTATATGCCAACTACCTCTGCAGATGATGAAGAAATTGATGAAATGTATGATGAGATAAAAGAAATTATTCAGGTAGTGAAGGGAGACAAAAATTTAATAGTCATGGGTTACTGGAATTTGAGAGTAGGAAAAGGGAGAAAAGGAAACATAGTAGGTGAATATGGAATGGGGGTAAGAAATGAAAGAGGTAGCCATCTGGTAGAATTTTGCACAGAGCATAACTTAATCATAGCTAACACTTGGTTCAAGAATCATAACAGAAGGTTGCATACATGGAAGAATCCTGGAGATACTAGTTGTCAGATAGATTTATACGAGGGCCATTCAGAAAGTAACCTCCGGTTGATTTAAAAAAATACACCAAGTTAAATAAAAATATTTTAATATATACATCTTACAACTACATCTTTGGACTATTTTTCTACATAGTCTCCATAGCGATTGAGGCACTTATCGTATCTCTTCACAAGCTTTGAAATTCCTTCTGCATAAAAATCACCCGCTTGTGCCTGGAGCCAGCCTGTGACCGCATCTTTGAGCTCTTCGTCGTCATCAAACCGCTGTGACCCGAGCCATTTCTTCAAATGCATGAAGAGGTGATAATCACTTGGCGCCAGGTCTGGGCTGTAAGGTGGATGGTTGATAACGTCCCACTTGAAGGACTCAAGAAGGGCCGTTGTTCTGCGAGCAGAGTGAGGACGGGCGTTATTGTGCAAAAAAACGATACCGGAAGTCAGCATACCACGGCGTTTGTTCTGTATAGCCCGTCGTTACTTTTTTTATTGTTTCACAGTACACGTCTTGATTAATGGTCATACCACGTTCCATGAATTCAACCAACAACACCCCTTTGGCATCCCAAAACACCGTTGCCATCAGTTTTCTGGCAGAAAAATCTTGCGAGGCTTTTCTTGGTTTGGTAGCCGAATTTGAATGTGCCCACATCTTTGATTGTTCTTTTGTCTCAGGGTTCACGTACTTAATCCAGGTTTCGTCACCGGTCACGATTCTGTTTAACAATGGTTCTCCTTCGTCCTCATAACGTGACAGAAAGTCTAATGCAGAGGCCATTCTTTGAGTTTTGTGGTGGTCGGTAAGAATTTGGGGCACCCATCGTGCACAGAACTTACGGTAACCCAATCTTGCTGTCACTATCTCGTACAAGATAGTCTTAGAAATCTGTGGAAAACCAGTAGACAACTCCGACATTGAGAAGCGTCGATTTTCACGAACTTTTGCATCAACTGTCTGAACGAGTTCGTCAGTCACCAATGATGGTCTACCACTCCTCTCTTCATCATGAACGTTTTCTCGTCCACTTTTAAATAAACGTACCCATTCACGGACAACTCCTTCACTCATAACTCTTGGTCCGTACACGGCACAAAGCTCACAATGAATAGCTGCTGCAGAATATCCTTTGGCTGTAAAAAACCTTATGACAGCACGCACTTCACATTTGGCGGGGTTTTCTATTGCAGCACACATTTCAAACCGCCACAAAAACTAAACTAGCGCAGGTACGACGTTCACTCGACCACGGCTTGATGCCGACTGACCTGTTGAGTGCGTGAACGCACAGATGGCGTCGCTACTCCCCCCACAACCCGCACTGTGAACAATCGGAGGTTACTTTCTGAACTGCCCTCGTATAATGGTAAGACAGAGATTTAGGACAGTTCCAGGGGCAGATGTGGACTCTGACCACAATCTATTGGTTATGAACTGTAGATTAAAACTGAAGAAACTGCAAAACGGTGGGAATTTAAGGAGATGGATAAACTGAAAGACCCAGAGGTTGTAGAGATTTTCAGGGAGATCATAAGGGAAAAATTGACAGGGAACAGGGAAAGAAATACAGTAGAAGAAGAATTGGTAGCTCTGAGGGATGAAGTAGTGAAGGTAGCAGACGATTAAGTAGGTAAAAAGACGAGGGCTAATAGAAATCCTTGGGTAACAGAAGAAATATTGAATTTAATTGATGAAAGGAGAAAATATGAAAATGTAGTAAATGAAGCAGGAAAAAAGGTATACAAACGTCTCAAAAATGAGATCGACAGGAAGTGCAAAATGGCTAAGCAGGGATGACTAGAGAACAAATGTAAAGATGTAGAGGCATATCTCACTAGGGGTTAAGATAGATACTGCCTACAGGAAAATTTAAGAGACCTTTGGAGAAAAGAGAGCCACTTGTATGAATATCAAAAGCTCAGATGGAAACCCAGTTCTAAGCAAAGAAGGTAAAGCAGAAAGGTGGAAGGAGTATATAGAGGGTCTACACAAGGGCGATGTACTTGAAGACAATATTATGGAAATGGAAGAGGATGTAGATGAAGATGAAATGGGAGATACGATACTGCGTGAAGAGTTTGTCAGAGCACTGAAAGACCTGAGTCGAAACAAGGCCCCAAGAGCAGACAACATTCCATTAGAACTACTGGAGAGCCAGTCCTGACAAAACTCTACCATCTGGTGAGCAAGCTGTATGAGACAGGTGAAATACCCTCAGACTTCAAGAAGAATATAACAATTCCAACCCCAAAGAAAGCAGGTGTTGACAGATGTGAAAACTACCGAACTATCGTATTAATAAGTCACAGCTGCAAAATACTAGCATGAATTCTTTACAGACAAATGGAAAAACTGGTAGAAGCTGACCTCGAGGAAGATCAGTTTGGATTCCGTAGAAATATTGGAACATGTGAGGCAATACTGACCCTATGACTTATCTTACAAGAAAGATTAAGGAAAGGCAAACCTACATTTCTAGCATTTGTAGACTTAGAGAAAGCTTTTGACAATGTTGACTGGAATACTCTCTTTCAAATTCTAAAGGTGGCAGGGGTAAAATACAGGGAGCGAAAGGCTATTTACAATTTGTACAGAAACCAGATGGCAGTTATAAAGAGTCGAGGGGCATGAAAGGGAAGCAGTGGTTGGGAAGGGAATGAGACAGGGTTGTAGCCTCCCTTGATGTTATTCAATCTGAATATTGAGCAAGCAGTAAAGGAAACGAAAGAAAAATTCGGAGTAGGAATAAAAATCCATGGAGAAGAAATAAAAACTTTGAGGTTCGCTGATGACATTGTAATTCTGTCAGAGACAGCAAAGAACCTGGAAGAGCAGTTGAACGGAGTGGACAGTGTCTTGAAAGGTGGCTGTAAGATGAAGATCAACAAAAGCAAAACGAGGATAATGGAATGTAGTCGAATTAAGTCGGGTGATGCTGAGGGAATTAGATTAGGAAATGAGACACTTAAAGTAGTAAAGGAGTTTTGCTATTTGGGGAGCAAAATAACTGATGATGGTTGAAGTAGAGAGGATATAAACTGTAGACTGGCAATGGCAAGGACAGCGTTTCTGAAGAAGAGAAATTTGTTAACATCGAGTATAGATTTAAGTTCAGGAAGCCGTTTATGAAAGTATTTGTATGGAGTGTAACCATGTACAGAAGTGAAACATGGACGATAACAAGTTTGGACAAGAAGAGAACAGAAGCTTTCGAAATGGACAAGAAGAGAATAGAAGCTTTCGAAATGTGGTGCTACAGAAGAATGCTGAAGATTAGATGGGTAGATCGCATAACTAATGAGGAGGTATTGAATAGAATTGGGGAGAAGAGGAGTTTGTGGCACAACTTGACAAGAAGAAGGGACCGGTTGGTAGGACATGTTCTGAGGCATCAAGGGATCACAAATTTAGCATTGGAGGGCAGCGTGGAGGGTAAAAATCGTAGAGGGAGACCAAGAGATGAGTACACTTAGCAGATTCAGAAGGATGTAGGTTGCAGTAAATACTGGGAGATGAAGAAGCTTGCACAGGATAGAGTAGCATGGAGAGCTGCATCAGACCAGTCTCAGGACTGAAGATCACAACAACAACAACAACAACATTGTTTCGTTTTGGGTGAGTCCAATAAACTGTTTTTGGACTTACGTTTTCTGCATTTCTATTCTGCTAGCACAGATACTTCAATTTGTGTCAATACCAAGAGTGTCATAGTTCATACCTCCTCCTCCTTCCAAAAACTGAATACTATGATCTGTACTAGTACTGTTGAAATCTGACCAGAGAAAATTGGTTACAACAGAACTTCCATCTGATCTTGGAATAGGAAGCTTCTGTCCTCCCCAATCAAAACCTACACTGACTTTTCCCATCCAATTTATCCCCAGTATAAAACCAGTAAAAACTGTTCGAAAGTTATGCAGTTATAAGATATCCTTGAGTAAACTGTGCTACTTCAGTATAAAAAGTTATCAGAGCCTGATTCTTCTCTTTTTTACTATATCTACTTGTAGCCTGTCTGATTTTAACTCCAATCACTGGTAATTCAACATAATCAGTTCCTCCCTTTATTTTCTGCCTTGAGGCCTCGGAAACTCCTAACAACTGGATGTGTCAATAAGGTACCTGGCTTCCCATGATTACATCTTTACTTTTAATGAATGTATTACAAATTCCACAATGATCACTGTGGTTAATATTTACATGTAAGAAACCATCTTCAGTTTCTTTGCAACTGTCACCAATGTTTTGTATTTTACTTTTACTGGTCTTATCTGGATTACAAAATTTCATCATACTAACAGAAAAATCATTACTAGTACTATCCGCACCTAGAATGTCACTCATCCAAGAAATTTCATTTGAGTGACAGTGATCTTCACTCATTTACCTACTTCTTAGTTGTTTACAGATATCATACACAATTCTGTGCCACCAGTTTGGACACAAAGTTGAATATACATAGATTAAGATTTTTGCTAAAATTTTCACCATTCTGAACTGCCTCACTTTGTAACCAAAAGCTATAAAAGAACACATCTTCACTAGTCAGCCAAAAACTGAAGTATCTTTGCCATTGGGACATAACTTTTTGTTGGAAATTAAACTCAGGAACTCATTGGCTTTTACGCTATCATTAGAATAGCTCATTTTCTTAACTATGTCTTTGGGTATTTCTACTACACTATATCGTGAAAATCATTCTTCTCCTTATTGACATACCTCAACTTCTTCCTTGAAACATACAAAATACTTCTCTTGCTCACATTTCCCCACAAGGTCATCATTATCATAATCAACAAAATGGTTCAAATGGCTCTGAGCACTATGGGACTCAACATCTTAGGTCATAAGTCCCCTAGAACTTAGAACTACTTAAACCTAACTAACCTAAGGACATCACACACACCCATGCCCGAGGCAGGATTCGAACCTGCGACCGTAGCAGTCCCGCAGTTCCGGACTGCAGCGCCAGAACCGCACGGCCACCGCGGCCGGCTAATAATCAACATCATGACATTTACTGATGCAAACATCACTACAAAAATCATTACCTTTCAAGTCACACTGAAACTTAGCATCATTTTCATATCCAGATTCATGAGTCACTTTCACTTAACACAGTGTGTGCTTCTGACTTACCTGGTTCCTCCTAAAATTGACTGATCCCAAATTCAGCACATACTTCAGTTACATGTTCTGATAAGGTATTGTTTTCTGCCAGTTCATAAAAATCTACTAAATTAATTTCTACTTCATGTTCAATGTTGTCATGCATCCATTAACTTGATCTCACTGAACTTCAGCTGGTAATCTACGTCTTACAGCATCAATCATTTTCAGTTCATCAAAAGGCTCACTAGTGTGTGCTAATTTGCATATCTGTTTCCTACAAAATTGTTTTATAGTGTCTCTCTCCTCCCTGTACCTTGGTCCATTCAAAAATTCACTTTTGAAGTGTCACTACAAAATTTTTGGTTTGCCCATGACAATGCTTCACCCTCTGACTTCATCATGCAATTGGTAATGTTTGGCACAAAATTAGCTTTACAGTGCTGCATAAAATCTTCAGGATGCATGCTACCTTCATTAGAAAAGTTTTTCATTGGAGTACTACACCACCACATCATATGCGTGGGTGTCGACTTACCAAAATATCTGTGGGTGCATACTGATGATGAAACCTGGTAAATGTGTTCAAGTTGGTCTTGATATTTTTTAAAATAATTACCTATTATTCATTTGTTGCTCGTGTACTACAGGAACTGGCAGAAGGCACATTCTTGGGTCCCTTATTTTTTGACCGAACATGCTGTCACTATGTTCAGTGTCAGTAGTATCTACCTGTGATCATGACAACAAACATACAACGAATTTACCAATAGTGGCTAGCAAATGTACTGTTTGATTTCGAAAGCATATAAAGAAGCAATATTCAGTATTGTGTTGCAGCTTTCCATGCATGTCCAGTTCTTGCACAGTGTTTAAAAATTGTGAAAATTTTTGCCCGTGGAAGAGCTTTGTCTCCACACATCCATTCAGTAAGCCCTCTTTCTTCATACTATTAATATGGCAACATCCATTTCTTCTGAAAATGAGAACCCGTCTACAATCTAAGCCATTCTGGCTTGGAGAACAAACGAAATGATAACAATCCAGATTACATGAAGATAACTTCACTGAAATCATAAACCATGCTGCTCTGTCTGATTACAAGATCAGGAAAATAAAGCTACAGTACTGAGGTAGTTGGTCACAACCGCTTCCTTGTGTTTCATTTTATTCTTTGTTAGTGCTCAATGTCAGCAAGTAGTTATTTAAAAAAATTGTTGATGGAGTGGGCATATTGTTACATTTCATTTGTAAGGAAACATCAAACCAAGCCATAAAGACATGATTCTAATCACAATATATTTTCATTGGTAGTGTGGGGACTGCCTTTCACTTGGTCAGAAACAGGCTAGAAAGGAGGGACTGTATTGCTTTGTTGCCATTGCACACTTTTGAAACAAACAATTACAGTTTAGATGTTAGAAAGTGCGAAATGTTGGTTTTACTTTGTTTTTGTCAAACTAATAATCTTGTGGGTGTGCTGCACCTATATCATTATTTATGTGGGTGCTCGAGCAGCGGAGCACCCCCGTAGGCAGTGCTAGTAATCACACCAGTATTAATAATTAGGTTTCTATAGACAGTGTCTACATTGAGGGTTCCTTTTTTCTTAGGTAGGTCAGAAAAATTACTTTTTAAGTTGTTCATGTAATTTTTGATGAATACGTGTGTAGTTCAACTTTCTCATCTACCTGTTTTACTTTCTGTTCTAGGCTACTTGTAATAGTAACTAGCTTCACATTCATGTTTTCCTCAACAATGTTAATATTTCTGTCTAGATTTTCATTGACAGCAGTGATTTTCAAATGTACATCGTCAATGGCACTTTTATTTTTCTGACTATCACTGGCAAGTTCATCTGTTTATTGTTTAGTAAGGCTCCAATCAAATTCCTCCACTAGTGTATCAAGAACATTCACCCGTATCTCAGCTGTGTTCCATTTAGTAGTTATTTGATCTAATTTTTAATTCAGTTGTCCATTATTATGGTCCATCTTTTGATTGTTCAGTTTTAACAACCAGCCTATATCTAGCATTAATTGTTTTAAATTGGCTATCTCGCTACTACCATGTCACAGTTGTTCATATCTCTCCATTACACAGTCTTTCTCAACAAAGTCAGGTTCTGCAAATGAAAATTTTCATCTCTCAGTGTTACACTTAGGTCCCTGTTATTAAACATTTCACTGTCCCCGTTGTTATGCAATTCACTGCATGGGTAACATGCACCTAACATTGACAATACATGGCCATGCTTGGCCATACATGACCTCTCCCCATAAACTACGCACCAGCAACCAACTTACTTTACCCACTATCAAAGGGAGAGCCACTTGTGGAACAACACGTCATATACCAGCTGTTATTTAAACACTGTTTACATAACAGTTTTCACTCTTATTAACTTATGCACAATGTTTTAGTAGTAATCTCTGTCTTGCATATTACCCTGTCTTCCACCTTTAAGCTCTCGGCTTTTCAAATCTCGTCCATTGCAGTCCCCAACAATCAGTCTCCTTCTCGTCCCGTCCGGTAAGTCTCCCCTGATGGAGGGTCCCAGGTGATTTTTCTGAACTGTGCCCCTTTTCCTACACCCTCCAGTCCTTTTCCTTCACCCTCTTCCTTCCTCTTCAACGCTTCTGCCAGAAGAAGGAGCCACTGGCTCCAAAAGCTTGTGGAAGTAAATCCTTTTGTATGCTTGTTCTCCTGCTGTCACTTGGAGAGTAGATTTTTTTCTCTTCCTGTGTATATCATGTCATCAATAATTGATTACTTTCATTGTTATACTTTACCCACTGATAGTCAATAGACTATTAAATACAGAGGTAGCAACACATTGGTCAAAGATTATTAAATTTCTCCATGCTTACATATCTCTGACATTTACATTCATCAAAATAATGAAGACTTTTTTTAGAAGAAATATATGCAAAATTTATGACAATTAAAAAAGGGTATTACAGTGTGTGAAAAAAAATCCTGTATCGGGAATTACACTTGGTACATTGAACATGATGAAGTCAGACCAGTTTCATTACAGGATTCAGATTGATTATGGGAAGCCCAAGATTGTCAGACACATTCACTGTTTCATTTAGCTTATGCAAGAAGACATGAAGACATACATAGCTTGTCTTGCTATTGTTTAGGATAACCTAGTCGTTGTGGAGTAGTATGGCAGACTTTTGATGCATTGCTTCCTTTTTCCTCATCTTCACCGCTTCATTATCCTCAGTAATCAGGATAGTGCCATCAGTATATGTTGTGGACCTGTGAAGCAAGAAAGTGGGCAAATCATTCATGCACACTAGGAAAGGGAAGGTTCTACTACTCAAAGTATTGAGCCTTGTGGCATGCCTCTATCAGCTCTTGGGATATTTCATTGATTGTTTACCATGACCACCTGAGTTCTGTTAGTCAAGTATAGTCTGATAAGTATCCGTTCATTATTATTAGGTCTACAACTTTGCTTCCGCTGTTTTGCAATAGACGGCAGTAGCGGCAAGTGGGGTTCAGGTGGTTGGTCATAGGTGTAATACCGTAAGCGTAGGCATCTGTAAACATGATGCCATAAAAATATTAGTCAATTTGTGATTGCATAATAAGGTTATTCTTGATTAAGTACGTCAACTTAAGTACCCATTCCTTGCCTTTGAGGGAAGTTTTAATTTTCTGCTTTAACATGAAGAAATCGGAGGCTGTGGCTCTTAAAATGCTGGGTAAGACCAATGGTGAGGGAACTATTAGTGGAAGAATGTGCAGAGAACGCCTTAAGAACGGTGATTTTGATGTCGAAGACAAGCATGACGGTGGAAGACGGAACATTTTCGTAGCAACTACAACAGATGAAGTCAGTCACAGGACATCATTATCGAAAGCAATTGATGTGTTTGAGCCCAACACTGAAACACAATCGGCCACAATACAGTGATAGACATGTAAAGGTAATTTTGCAGCAGGTCAGTGCTCTAACCCATGTCGCAAAACATGTCAAAATATACATGGAAACATTGAAATGAGAAGTCCTATCCCTCCTGCCGTATTCTCCAAGTGTTGCTCTCTCTGACTACCACCTTTTTCGTTCAGTGGCATACAGTCTGGCTGACCAGCACTTCCAATCGTATGAATAATGCCCCGAACATTGAGAAAAAATTGTAGAAGCAAAGTTTTAGACCTAGTATTATTTGAGTATTTTGTGTGACACAGCGTAAAATGCTTGGTTTGGATGTAGTAGTAAGGCACAAGTGAACGAATATCTGTTACAAGAGTTTCTACTATATTTACTGTAGACAAACCTGGCCGAAAACCAAAGAGCAAGGAGGAAAGCAGATTTCAAAATAACTTCAAAGTTGTAATGTAATGCAACGTTCTGTTACTTTGGGTATTAGAGGTATGGGGGTAGTGGACAGTAACTGCGTGGTCTGTTTTTATCCCCCTTTGTTATAAATAGGGATAAAATATATTAACCTTTAGGACCTCAGGAAATTTTCCAATCATAGAAGTATTATTTATCAGAAAGGTAAGAGGGACAACAATAATGTCAATTGTTTTTTGTCAGGATGGCATTTGCGACACCATAGAGATCTGTACTGTATGTCCTACATAGGTTTGTTACCACTTTTGTATACAGTTTGGCAAGTAACCTTTTTTCTTATTTGGTGCACCATCTATTTTCACATTTTTAGTTAACTTGTGGGCAACGGTTTTGAACTAAGCTCGTTGGTATTTTAATTAGTTTAAAGCATTGTATACTCTACCCCCTCAAATTCTGATAATTTTATTCTTTGCTGTGTAATATTGTCTGGATATAACAGCCTTTGTCATCTTAATGTGATTAGGTTGCTGAGTAAGATAGTTTTTATGGTTGACTATGAGTCATACACTGTGGTGGTCAGATAACCATACTCCATACTGATATTTATCTTTCATCAAATTGGAGATTGTTACCTAATCAGGTTGGTTTGTCATTCACACAGTATGAATTGTTGGATCTTAACAGGTTTTGAAAATTGATGACAGTTAGTGTTTTATGTGTGATGTCAGTATTTAATATCACCCATGTATGGTACCGGAATGTTACCTCATCTTCCTAGCTTCAAGCTCTGTAGTTGAAAATATAATCATTGTGCTTGCTGTGTAAATCACTGTGGGTGCTACAGGTATTTTATGAAGATTTTGCTGCACATACTCTGCACTATTAGAGAAATGAGTATTTACAAAATTTGCTAATTCCTAAGAAAACACTATTATTCTATCCTATCTTTGATTTATTGTTATCAAACTTGTCTGTGTTTTCAAGTTTCTTGTGTTATAGCATCCCACACTACATTCACTTTATTCTCTGTGTTATATATTAATTTATCACTGAATGAGTTTTAGCAGCAAGCAGTAACTTCCTATGCATTTTTTATACCTGTGTTAGTGATTTGGGAACTATGAATTAGCAAACAGCTTATGCAAAGAACTGAGAAACCGGAGCATCTTGAAGGACTTTCTGATACCCACAGTTATCTGTGTACTTCACCTGAGACGCTGCAGTAGAAACGACTACTTTTGAAATGTCTCCTCAAAAACCGATATCAACAATGTGGAGAATTTAGAGAACTTGGCACCTATGTTGTTTTCCATATACTTTTAATCCCAGATACGGTTTGCCATTGCCCTTGAAAAAATATGTACCTTAAGTTCAGAGAAAATCCTTTTAGGCTACATTTTTTGTGAGTTTTACTGAGCCATTCTTTAGCTTTATTGCCTGACAGTAATGATGCAAAAGGCAAGATCTCTTATAAATACTTTACAGTTTTCTCTGTCAATATAAGTACATTACCTAAAATTGATGCTGAACTTCTTGATACTCTCATAGCAGCGTTTACCATTAAGGCCACACCAAAAGTGCTCAAAATGTTTTGGAAGTTATTAGTAATTTCTCCCTCAAAACTGTGTTAATATTCATGTCTCCACATGTTATGTTAGTTTTGAGGGCCGAGAGTCTTTCCAAAACTTCAGTTAATTCATTAAAGTGTTCACATTACCACTAAGTGGGTAGTAAAAATGGAAATGCCCTGTGGCTAGGGCCTCCCATTGGGTAGACCGTTCACCTGGTCCAAATCTTTCGAGTTGATGCCACTTCGGTGACTTGCATGTTGATGGGTATGAAATAATGATGATAAGGACAACACAACACCCAGTCTATGAGTGGAGAGAATCTCCAACCCAGCTGGGAATCGAACATTCCTTTGCACTGACGACTCAGCTACCAGGATTGTAAACACACAGAATGATTAACTTTTTATAGATGTTTGGCTTTGTTCGTTAAACAGCTGCCAAATCAAAATGTTTATCCACACTAATTTTGGTCAGATCTTCTCTGGCTTTAAAATGTGTGCCATCTCTGATATAAATACATAATCCCCTGCGCTTTAATGTGGCTGTACTGCAGCAACTTACACATTCATATGACAGTAAAATTATATGTTGTAATTCATCACTTTACACCTGTGCTCTGTAATGAATACTGCTGTGTGGTTCAAAGACTGTAATTAAACTTCAAGCTGGTGTACTTTATTTTTAATGAACTGTACATTTTGGGGAATCATAGGTAATTGTGAGTAAATTTTCATGGTGTTTGTGCACTACATTGTGGATTTTAGGGGGTTTTCCATGCCCCACTAGGTGAATATTGCCCTGGTGCTCTCATTCCATCTCAAATACATTCAACACAAACATTCAGAAGACCTCATTCTTGCACATATAATTTACCCTAGAGAAAAGTAGATGGCTACACTGATTCCCTCATGGGATGTGGAAAGGAGACTGGTGATCTTAGATGTTTCGTTTCCTTAAACCATAGTCAGCAGAACAAGTATTAGAAACATTCTCTATAAATTCTAGTATGGACTCAGAAGAGGTAAAAGCACAGATGATGCAATTGTAAACTTTACAAATCAAATTTAGACATTGTACTGGGAAGATCAACCAATCATATGTTCTAAGATTTATCAAAGGCAGTTGATCATGGCATCTCATCAAAGAAACTGTTTGAACTAGAAGTAATAGGTATAAACAATTCATGGCTTGTTTCCAACTTGGCCGTCTTTGTCCAAAAAGTTAATATTTCAGGATGTTCAAAGGATTTAAAAATTAACAAGTATTTATCTTATGCTAAAATACTTTAAATATGTTTTGTGCAAGGCATTATCTTAGGAATAACCATGTTGCCTCAAATACTATGTACTGTGCCATAAAAATATCATTAGGAATGAGGTAATGGCATGATCACTGCAAAATGTCAAGAACAGCAGACAGTTACTAACTTAGCATCTTCACAGGTGGATAATTTCTAATAAATTATCATTCAGAACTGAAGAGACGGAGAATGTTAACTTTTATGTTATCCAAAAACTAGACTGAAACTGTATGAGAGAAACAATAAAATGAATGCAGTAAGAAACAGATTTTCTTGGTAAGACTATTGATTATTAGTTGAAGTAGGATGAGCACACAGTCACCATAAATTTTGCACACATTTGTTAAAATTTTAATATATGGTATTCTTCTTTAGGGGAAAAATTCTCCAAATCTTTTTAGCAGATTCAAGCTTCAAAAACAAGCAATAAAAGTCACAACAAGAAGTAAAATAAACACACATTGTACTAACCTTTTTAAAATATTTGGCAGCTCAAGTTTTCCTACTTGCAGCTTCAAAAACATGATGTATAATGTAGTATTACAGTATAAGCTACAAACAGCTCAGTTTATAAACATAATACTAGATTTATGGAAGGGTTTCACATTCCAAGAAAAACCAGAAGTAAAACCTTGCAGTCTTTCCTACCAATGGATAAAGCTGTATAACAAATCTACCATGGTACATTATAAAGATGAAATCAGTTGTAAGATGTAAGATTTATAAACATTTTTAAGCTGTATATTCCTCAGTGGAGGAATATGACTGTGACTGGATACAAAAGTAAGGAGTTAGTAAAATAAGTCAGTTTGTAGACGTCATATTTATTTGCTATATTTATTTCGTCATGTTGTATCAGTAAGTAAACTCTTTCAAACTTAAACATCAGCTACAAAGTTTGAATTTACTGAATTATATATATTTGCATAAAACTGGAAATGATATGTATGTGTGTGTGTCTATATCTTTTATTTTTTAAACAATGTGTCACTCAAGTGGTACACTAGAACTTTGGAAATCACTGTGACGAACATTTCTTGAGGAATGAGATCAGTTTCTTCCTTTGTGGCTTTTCTTATGGCTGGGAAAGTCCTTGGCCAATGTTCGAACACATCAGCCTTAAGATGCATCGTACAGAGTGTAAGGTCTCGTGATTGTGCTTGCTAAAGGACATGTAGTGATTGTGCTTGCTAGAGGACATCACAGTGTGAAGAAGTAATGCACCAGCAAACATCTTGGAGAGAAATTTGAGTGAAGAAGAAATTGTAAACCATACAAGGAACCTTATGGCCAGAAGCTTGTACATGACACAGAATACTAATCAGTGGCGTGGTGTACAGGAGATTGGTGAGTGAGAGCTATGTGCAAAGAATAAACAGCAATATTAAAGAACAATACAATAAACTAGGAGTTGTTTCCATTGATCCCAACAAATTTCTAAGTGTAAAGTGTTTTGCCAAGCCGGCCGAAGTGGCCGCGCGGTTCTGGCGCTGCAGTCTGGAACCGCGAGACCGCTACGGTCACAGGTTCGAATCCTGCCTCGGGCATGGATGTGTGTGATGTCCTTAGGTTAGTTAGGTTTAACTATTTCTAAGTTCTAGGGGACTAATGACCTCAGCAGTTGAGTCCCATAGTGCTCAGAGCCATTTGAACCATTTTTTTGTTTTGCCAAGATGGTCTACATCTGAATAGCTTAGACAGTATTTCACACACACTTGCCAGGTTATAAAAAATTAGGGAAACTGATAAGTAGTGATGATGACAGTGAAAAAATTTGCAGAGAGAATTAATATACAATAAAGATGCTGATTTCATTGAATATATTAGACACTATAAATTGTATTTCAAAGAGTTGTCAAGGCAGCAGTTGGTAAATAACAGGCCAATTTTAAACTGTAAAAATAAGACAAAGACTCTGTGGTCAGTCGTTACATCTGAGTTAGGTGTTAAAGGTTGTAACCAAAGAATTTCAAAAATTAACATTGAGGGAAACACTATCGTAAGTCCAACTCAAATACCAGTGTGCTTTAATGAATTAATTATAAATGCTGCAGAGTCGGATGTAAATGTAGCAGATTATCTCAACAAAGTAAATCCCTTTGTCCTAAATGAGAACTCTAAACACTTTATAAAGTTTCTAAAAGTTTCTCTTAAGGATGTAGAAAATGCAATCCTAGCATTGAAAAACAAATACTTTGTAGGTTGGGCTAGAATACCCACAAAAATTATTAAACCAATACACAACAAAATTGCAAAACCACTAGCTCAAATAAAATATCAATGTTTTGAAGAGGGCTGTTTCCCCTCTGTTACTCTGAAGTCAAAGCACTTTCATAGGAAATAATTGCCCTGTCTCAATTCTCCCAGTCATGCCTAAAACATTTGAAAAAGTTGCTGTTGCTCAAATCCAAAACTTCGCTGCAAAATATTCTATAAACCTCAACAATCTTTGTGTGATAGACATCCCTGGGGTTGTGAAGCAGCTGAATGTGTTGAAAATAAATAAATCACCAGGTCCTGATGGGATTCCAATTCGGTTTTACAGAGAGTACTCCACTGCATTGGCTCCTTAGCTTGCATTTATCGCGAATCTCTTGCCCAACGTAAAGTCCCGAGCAACTGGAAAAAAGCGCAGGTGACGCCTGTATGTAAGAAGGGTAGAAGGACGGATCCTCAAAATTACAGACCAATATCCTTAACATTGGTTTGTTGCAGGATTCTCGAACATATTCTCAGTTCGAATGTAATGAATTTCCTTGAGACAGAGAAGTTGCTGTCCATGCATCAGCACAGCTTTAAAAAGCATCACTCCTGCGAAACGCAACTCGCCCCTTTTTCTCATGCTATCTTGCGAACCATGGATGAAGGGTATCAGACGGATGCCATATTCCTTGACTTCCGGAAAGCATTTGACTCGGTGCCCCACTGCAGTCTCCTAACTAAGATACGAGCATATGGGATTGGTTCCCAAATATGTGAGTGGCTCAAAGACTTCTTAAGTAATAGAACCCAGTACGTTGTCCTCGATGGTGAGTATTCATCAGAGGTGAGGGTATCATCTGGAGTGCCCCAGGGAAGTGTGGTAGTTCCGCTGTTGTTGCTGATGATGCTGTGGTGTATGGGAAGGTGTTGCTGTTGAGTGATTGTAGAAGGATACAAGATGACTTGGACAAGATTTGTGATTGGTGTAAAGAATGGCAGCTAACTCGAAATATAGATAAATGTAAATTAATGCAGATGAATAGGAAAAAGAATCCTGTTATGTTTGAGTACTCCATTAGTAGTGTAGCGCTTGACACAGTCAAGAATTTTGGGAAGATGTGGTTCATATGTAAAGGAGACTGCTTATAAAACACCAATACGACCTATTTTTGAGTACTGCTCGAGCATTTGGTATCCCTATCAGGTCGGATTGAGGGAGGACATAGAAGCAATTCAGAGGCGGGTTGCTAGATTTGTTACTGGTAGATTTGATCATCACACGAGTGTTACGGAAATGCTTCAGGAACTCGGGTGGGAGTCTCTGGAGGAAAGGAAGCATTCTTTTTGTGAATCGCTACTGAGGAAATTTAGAGAACCAGCATTTGAGGCTGACTGCAGTACAATTTTACTGCCGCCAACTTTTATTTCGTGGAAAGACCACAAAAATAAGATAAGAGAGATAGGGCTTGTACAGAGGCATATAGGCAGTCATTTTTCCCTCGTTCTGTTTGGGAGTGGAACAGGGACAGAAGATGCTAGTTGTGGTATGAGGTACGCTCCGCCATGCACCGTATGGTGGATTGCGGAGTATGTATGTAGATGTAGATGTAGAACTTGAAAAGTATGGCATTAGGGGCAGTGCCCCACAGTGGCTTAAATCCTACTTATAAAACAGGAAGCAAAAAGTTAGCATTCTTTAAATAGGGAAAAACTTAAAAAATCCCCAAAAATCAGGATTTGAATAAAGTTACCAAATATGTGATCACTATTCTCAGTACCTTAGAATTTTGTTTTCAGCTAAATGAGTTGAACCTGAATGTATCTAAGACTCACATGATTTAATTCAACACCAAACAGTCAAAATGTGAGCAGATTAAGATTATTCATAACATCCAAGATGAAGAAGAAGTTGACGCAGTCAAAATTGTAGTATTAAATCTGGATAAAAATTTGAACTGGCAGGCACATGTTGAGTACCTAGCAAAAAAACAGCAGCTTTACATTTGTGATGCAAATATTATCAACTGCAGCTGACATAAACACACAAAAAGTAGCGTATACAAGCTACTTTGAATCCATTATTAGGTATGGTATTGTTTTTTGGGGTAACTCAACAAAAAAAAAAAATACAGAAGAGAATCATTCGAAATGTGTGCACTGTTAATCATAGAGAATCACATTGTCTATTATTTAGAAAACTTAAATCATTAAATCCACCATCCCTATATGTCACACGGTACAAGAAACAAATACAATTTTATGCCTCCTACCGATCACCCCAAACCAGCAAACTGAAAGGTAACAAGCTTAAAAGAAAGCTATAGGAGGCACTGACACTGAAATACTATTAGTCTGTCTATGAATTCATTTAGGATGAACTGGATACAGTATGTTACATATCCCAAGAAATATTATAGTGCTGTTATGTTATTTATTTTAGTACTATTATTTATTAGTGTAAAAATCATTGTAACTGTATTGTAAATATTTGACATTTCTCCTGTATGCAAACGAGATGGGTTGCAAATGTATGTCTTGAGATGAATAAACCAGAATTCCATAAAATACATGATGACTCTTCTTTGGTGAAACACCTGGTCTATCTGCTGTGTATTGAGTCTTGGTGCAAAACAGGTGTTGATGATGCAAATGTATTGTTGAAAGTTGACTGTCAGACTAGTGAAAATGTCCTTCATCACTGAAGAGGACCACAGTATCTTCAGGCAAATTTTAGAGGATGTTTACACATGACCTCAAAGGACTGCCATACATTCAAACGAGTGTTGAACAAGGACCATCTTACGCAGATGAAATTGCTAATCCTGTAGAAAAATTCCAAGAACAATCCAATCTGAGAACTGAATAGCTCGGAACATGTTTTCAAGCAGATTGCTTTGGAGACTGCTGAACTGAACACTTTACTGCATTAATGTTTTCTGGAGATTAAATGCTGTGTGACCTTCCCATTTCTTTTTAACCATGTCACCACTTGCTCTAAAGTTTTATACACACAAACTAATGGTTTTCAGGTGTGGAACTGCCTCATGATGAAGCACACAGGGCAGTGACAACGGAATAATTGTTTACCAGAAATGATTCCACAGTGGGGAGCACATTCTTCATCTGTCCACTGCATGTTTGGAACTCATTGCAGATTGCAGTAACGGAATGTGAATTTCATGTATTCACTGTCCTATTCAATGCTCGATGTTCTTTTGATATAACTGTGAACTTACAACTACGGCAATGCGTGTGATGTGGTGATGTGAACAAAAATTCCCACTGTATAGAAATCATCCATGTTAACACAGTTTCTTTGTTTTGATCTGTCTGTTTTTTATTTGAACTTTAAATTATGGTGGATGTTTTGCTGTACCCTATCTAGGGGGCTCCTTTTCTTTGAGGATTTGCTATTACTACATTTCTGGTAAACCACTGGGCACTTTTTTTAGTAGTATGTTTTGTGGAAATGGGGAGATCTTTTCCCATCACTTTCATTAGTGGGCAGCTATCCTTCACAGGTAACATTGGCTCAGAGTCCCAATGTCTGATGTAAAGTTCATTCATTCACACATTGTGGTTTATAAGTTGCATCTTAAAACAAGTGGAGCCTTCAGGAGTGTGGAATGAGTCTAGTTATACATTAACAGGCTGAAGCTACCACTGCTAAATATTTCTGTAAACTATACTGATAACAAACAGCGAGTAGTGTAACTCTATTCAAAATGATAATTGTAATTAATAATTACTCTTACATTACTCTCTGTGTGTGTGTGTGTGTGTGTGTTTGTGTGTGTGTGTGTGTGTGTGTGTGTGTTTGTGTGTGTGTGTGTGTTGCTCCTCCCTGCTACACTATTCAGTTGCTTTTTTTATCCGACATTTCAAACAAAGCTCTTAAGTACCTTTATACACACAGCTATCAGTTGTCTATACCATCAAAATGAGGATTTATCTAATACAAATATTAAAATATTGCGAAATTTTCATTCTTGAGTCCTGGTATGGTGACAAATCGTAGGAGTGGGTAATCTGGTATTATTTTACTTTGTTCTTAAATATTTGGGTTACTTCAGGCTTTGTGTTGTCGAATGGCAGATATCACCCTAAATTCACTATTGTTATTAGCACAAATACAATTATGGAGTATATGTATTAGCACATAAATCTAAGAATCGCTAGGTCCCAGGAAAGGCTTGTTGTACTCATCTGTAGAATGAATAATTTTTTGATGTGAGCAGTATGATGCCCAGAAGATTATACTGTATGGTAGTGGAAAATCTGCTAGCAATCCTGTCTACAGATCAATGCAATGAGAGAGATGCTTAAATGCAACACAGGCAAACCTGAGCCTCTGGGTTAACCATTATGTGGTTAAAGTATTTTTTCAATGTTTAAAAAATAAAAGGGCAAAAACTGTCTTCTTTTATATTCTGTAATAGAGTATTTAAATTGAGCAACTTCGAGAGTTAATGAAATTTTTGTTTGTAAAGTGATTTTGTTAGGGTGGGAAATATGGGAAAAAATGTTATTACAGATAAATATCAACATCACATTTGTTCTCATGACAGCAAAATCATGAAATACTGCACACAAATTGACAGCATAAAACTCCTAGATGGCACTGACATATTGCATACCAGTGTTTTTTATATACATCCTACAAAATAAAAAATGTGTACATACCAGCAGAATGTCTATGTTGTATAAGATAATACAGTTAGTTACTTCAGACATTCTTAGAACAGAGATGTTGATTTGATTTGATTTTCATGAAACAGATACATTGTACCAGCTATAAACACACCCCACCCTTTTTACCTCTCTGAGACTTCTACGAGGGGCGTATGCTAAGTAATGCACCTTTTTTCCCCTCAGACAATTGTGTTTGAAAAAAAATGCAGAATTTGTTGTGCGACATTGTGAAATATTGCTGATTCAGCACCTATAGTCTCGCAAATTTCCAATAAGTTAATAAGCGGCAGAACTCTACATAGTCTTCAAAGTGGAGTCTCTAATGAAGGTGTGTTCCAAGCAGAGGGCTATAATTGAGTTTCTTTTGGTGGAAAACCAGAGCATTGCAGCTATTTATAGGTGCTTGCAGAATTTCTACAGGGACCTATTGCCGAACAAAAGCACGGCGAGTCATTGGGTGATGTAGCGCAAGCCTCCCCAATCTCCTGCATGCCGGCTGGCTACACAGAACTGTGAATCCTGCAGTGTTGAAACTTGTGGACACACTCATATCACAACCAAACACATCACTGCTCAAATGGACGTCTCTGTTGGTAATGCTGACACACTTGTGCAATAGTTGGGGCACTCAAAGGTTTGTGACCACAGGGGTCCTCACCATAAAGGGGAACTAAGAACCATCTGTGTGGAATTGCTGGTACATTATGAGGCTGATTGTGACAATCTTTTGTTGAACATTGTCACAGGTGATGAAATGAGGATTCATAACTTCAAACTGGAAATGAGATGGCAATTCATGGAGTGGTGCCAGACCACTTCTCCTCCATAGAAAAAGTTCGAAGCTTCACGCTCAGCCGGTAGGGTCACGGCGATGGTCTTCAGGGGCTCTGAAGAGGTGCAACGATCAACTCTGAAGTGTACTGTGCTACTGTCAGGAAACAGAAGAAACACCTTCTGTGTGTTTGTTGCCATAAAAATGTAAATGAACTTCTCCTTCTCCATGACAACACAAGGCTTCATGTAAGTCTACACACTTGAGAGGAGCTCACAAAACTTAACTGGACTGTTCTTCCTCATCCACCCTCCAGCCCTCACCTCGCACCCACCAAATTCAATCTGTTTGGCCCAGTGAAGTATGTGCTCTGCAGGAAGCAGTATGTGGATGATGGAAAGGCTATTGATGCAGAAAGACATTGGCTCTGATGTCGACCACCAAAATGGTACCGTGTGGGCGTACAGGTACTCCCAGTAAGGTGGTGTAAGATTATCATACTAAGCAGAGATTATGTTGAAAAATGGAGTTTTCTAGCCAAAAGAGCAGTGAATAATGTGATGTAAAAGAATCGTGAAAATACCAACTTGCTTTCAGAAAAAAAAAAAAATTGTTGTGTTATTTATTGAATGCCCCTCATATGTATCCACACCATGGTCACAGTATTTTTCTCCAAACTTTAAAAGCATCTTGCTAGATGGTAGTGCTAGATGGATATGGATATAAATGTCCCCATGCCCAAAACTGTGCATTGCTTTAGTGCGATGTCTGTCTCCCATCAGCCGTGACAAGATTAATTGATCCATGTGCTGGTGCCACCTCAGTTTATTACCTGTTTGTATGTCAACTGGTTTCTGCTTATGTATAATATTTTTATCCTATTTTAATTAAAGATTAATCTGTTTTCAATGAACCAGTTGTAAGCCTGTGTCATTGTTCACCTGACCGTTGTATAGATTCCTTGAGCCCTTTATCAGTATACTTTGGACACCAGCAAATCTAGTTCATACAAACCTTCAGTGTCTCAGGTGCCAAACTTTGTTGGACCTCACATTCAGTGTTTCCTCACTACGAATTTTCTATTTTAGGATTTATAAATGTATTCTGTTGTTAAGGCAAGGCTCTATCCATGCATACAGAATGCTTTTAAAGGCATGCAACTTTATTTTCCCTAGTTGATTTTATGATACACAAATGAAGGCCTAGCAAAGACCACAGAAAGTACCAAAAGGATAATTTTTCTTACTTAGTTTTACTAGAACTGAGTTAGTGAGATTGTATCTTGCTTTCTTCAGAGAGAAACCTTTAGGGAAGCCAAACTGTGCTTTTTTTTATAGGTTATCCTCAGAAAGCTGGTTCATTATTCTAGTGTACATTGCCATCTGGAAGGAGGGAGGTGGGTCTATAATTAGTGCTCAGCTGCTTGTTTCTGCTCATATAAATGTTTGTTGCTGTTGTGCTCTTCAGTCTTTCAGATAATAAACCTTGATTCATTGAATGGTTATAAAGATAAAGCGAGGGGCACATTACCAAATATACACAAATTTTAGTACTGTGATTGAAATACTATCATAGAGGAGCTACAGCTTTTTAGTAAAGGTTTTTGTGATCTCACCAACAGATTTGTTATTGTTGTTATCATCATCATTATTATTTTATAAATTTGATATCTGGTGTTGGACTGTGCAATTCACTAATTTTACATGTACCAAAAAGAGAAATTGACCTAAATTTACCCGTGTGGGACACCATGACATAGTATAAATGGTTCTGGAAGGTTAACTTGGAATTTGTTCTCTTTCATGTACATTATATATGGCAACGGCCTTGTCCCAGTGGATACACCGATTCCCGTCAGATCACCAAAGTTAAGCACTGTCGGGCATGGCCAGCATTGGATGGGTGACCATCCAGGCTGCCACGCGCTGTTGCCATTTTTCGGGGTGCACTCAGCCTCGTGATGTCAATTGAGGAGCTACTCGACCGAATAGTAGCAGCTGCGGTCAAAGATAACCATCATAACGACCAGGAGAGCGGTGTGCTGGCCACACGCCCCTCCTATCTGCATCCTCAGCTGAGGATGACACGGCAGTCGGATGGTCCCGATGGGCCACTTGTGGCCTGAAGACAGAGTGCTTTTTTATGTACAATATATATGAAGGGCTTATTTCAGTAGTGGTACAAGTCCATTTTTGTTCGTTCTGAGATACAGAGTCCTAGAGTTAAATGAGCACTGAAAAATCTGCAGTTGAGATACCAGAAATATTCAAGTATATCTCAACTGCAGATTCTTCAGTGTTCATTTAACTTTAGGACTCTTTATCTCAGAATGAACAAAAATGGACTTGTACTGCTATTGAAATAAGCCCTTCATATGTTACCTGAGTTACCTGAGGTTGATATCTCAGATATGATTTGATCTGCTCATTTGATTGGTCTTTCAAGCTCTCTAACAGCATGACCGTTAACATCAAAAACTTTTTTGTGTTTAAAAATTACCCTCCACATGTAAGACACAGTTTATTACATAGAGATCAGTTTTCTAAGTTGAGTACTGCTACCTGATGGTATCTTGGCACCAAGAAACAATATTAGTTTTATCAATGAATGTAGTCAGTAATGAAGGTAAAACTTTTCAATAATAAAAAGAAAAGGAATGAACATTAATGATAGATACAAGCCTGTAGTTACACTTATGTTGCTGATAGGCAGTTTTAGAGGTGTTACTTTTACTGGTTTACTTGCAGTGGGAAAAGAAAATTCTCCACTCTCTTTTACAAGGGACTTTTATTCCTGAAGTAATCTAGTTTTTGAATCTGTTGGTGTTCTAAAACTTACTTGCTTTTTTGAGAATTATTTTTCATTTTAATGCTAAATAGAATAGTATATACATTGCAAACACATTGGGTTACAATAAAGCATAGGAGAAAGTGGCTTTAGGGAGAGATATAGCATTTTCTTTTGAGAACATATGTTTGAACACAGCATTGTATGATAGTGAGACATGGTTTGTGGGAAAACCAGAACAGAAAAGAGTCAAAGCCTTTGAGACATGGTGTTGAATGTTGAAAATTAGGTAGACATTAAGTTAATGAATGAAGAGGTTCTCTGCAGAATCGGTAAGGAAAGAAGCACATAGAAAACACTGAGGTGGAGAAGAAGAAGGGGGGACAGGATGATAGGACATCTGTTAAGGCTTCAGGGTATAACTTCCATGGTACTGGGGAGAGCTATAGAGGGTAAAAACTGAAGAGCAAGACAGATATTGGAATACATCCAGCAAATAAATTGAGGACATAGGGTTCAACTGCTACTCTGAGATGAAATGGTTAGCACAGGAGAGGATTTTGCCGTGGGCCACATCAAACTAGTTACAACATTGATGAGTTGTAGAATGGGACAGTGAGTATGAGTTCTTCTTGGAACTTTTAGACCTCGATAAAATTTTGGACTCGACTTCGACCAAATCTGTATTAACATCACATGAGAAAAATGGCACTGATTTGGCTGTGTTGGTAACCTGAAGAACATATATATCAATGCAACATCTTCCATATCACTTCATCAAAACGATGAAAAGTTTAGAATTGAATGAGTAGGCAGCCAAGGATATTCCATATAATCAAAACAATTCTTAACAGTTTGTCTATATTGCAGATAAATTTCAGCATTTGTTAGAGAAACTTCGTGAGCATGTTTGAAGTAGACCTGAAAATGAGTTGTAAAAAGACTAAAATAGCTTATAGTCCAGACACCGAAAAGAAAATAACACAAATCATAGAACCAGTTAAGAAGTTTTAATATTTAGGTCATTTGAAGGCAAAAACTTAGCTGACAGCAGAAGGAAAAAACAGTAGAAGGATGAAAATGGTCTGGCAGTGGCGTAGTGAGGGAGGTCAGGGGCAAGGAGGTGTATTATGCCTCAGGCACCACTTGCAGAGGAGCATGAAATAGCCTTCAAGACAAACAAGATTATGATTAGAGTAAGTTCTATAAGTTACATTACTATGTGTGTTTCTGATGGGAGGGAGTGCCAGTAGACTATTGTCATACCCTGGGTGCCGAGGAGGAGGAGGGAGGGGGGGGGGGCACACTAATAAATTGTTGTGCTCCATGCACTGATTGGGAAGGGAGGGAGCACCAATAGCCAATAAATTGTCGTGCCCCAGGTGCCAGTTACGTTCACTATGCCACAGTGGCCTGGTGCACTTTTCAAAACTGAGCTTCTAATGTGCTAAAAATGAAAAGTTTACTGTTTGTGCTTTTTACGTGCAATGTTTGTGGCAAATGGCATAGGTGCAAATAACATTAAACAGGATACCAATAGTTTGCAGCTATACAGTATTCAAATTAAGTTTCTTTGAGGGTAATCCCAAAAGTTATGTGCTCTTATTTTCTTAGAAATATAACATCCATTACTTTTGTATAAGATTTGCAACATTTTGAAGGTTGACCATTTATCTACTTTACTGCATAACTATCATTACGCTCATGCATTTTGTAAGTATTGTGACAGCTTTTATGTCTGTATGACATTCCAGCTGGCTGCTAAGTCCTGGAGAAAGTATTAAACCTCATTTTTCACCTCATCATCAGAGATGAATTGCCTTCCAACCAAATGTACTTTGTATTTATGAAAGAGGTGGTAGTTACTGGCCACCAAGTCCAGACTATTGGTTGGGCAGGTGATTATGTTCCACTCAAACTTCTGCAGTAGAGTGACGGGTTGACAGGTGACATGTGGTTGATTGTTGTCAAGGAGAATGCTTATGCCCTTGCTCAACATTCTCTGCTGGTTCCAAGTACCCTGTCTTGACATTTTTCCAGTGTTATCCAGCATCTGTCAGTGTTTATTGTTGTCCCAACAGACATAAAGTTGAACAATAATAGCCTTTTCGAACCAAAAACAGTTACCATTGCTTTACAGACACTGTGCTTTTTTTGCTTCTAAAAATTTTTTTGTCTTGGGCAAAGAGGAATTTCATCACTTGAATGATTGTTGTTTGGCCACAATATAGTCGAAAAAGTAGTCCTTTTTGACTGTGTGGCAGTGAAGACTTATTATAAGAAGCTTCTTGTTGCTGTTTGTAGTCTTCTGTTTGCATTCACAGTATCCATCTTGTGCACACCTTCCGATTTTGAACTTTTCCATTAAAATCCTGCTAATGGTACTTCAGCAAACCTCAGGAACCAAAATGTATTGCTCAGTCTCCCTGGCTGTCTCATCAGAAATAGATTGTCTCCCACTCCTTTGTTCGCCATCAATTTCAGTGTGACCAGCGGTAAAGTCTATTCCACTTGTGAATGTTTCTGATGTTCATCATGCGTGACTTTCCAAACACTTCTGTCAGTTGGTGATAAAATTCAGTTGGTTCAACGTCTTTTGTGTTCAAAACCTAAGTAACTTAACAAACTTGACATGTGGTGGTAGTGTCCAATGGGAACTCCATTTTCTTATGGCTGCGAAGTCAAGGCTCAGTGTCTTGGCATTGCTTCTATGTGCCTGTATTGGAATGGGGGAAGCACCAATGACAACAGTGTGGCCAGCAACTGCATGGACACTTTCTCAGTATCCCCAATGCTTCAGAGGCGTTTCTTGTTGAAGTGATCTTGTATGATATTTTTGTCTTGTGTAAATGTATACCTTGACTCATTCCACATCCCCGAAGGTTCTCCGTAAGGGAGTCTGCGGAACATAGTCGATGAATAACGCGTGGACTTATAATCCAAAAATCATGTGAAAGCCGAGGAATGCTGATAAAGCAATTGAGAAATCTGTGTAGGGAAATACTAGGAGTGAAAGACAAACAAAAGACTAAATGGATTAAGGAATAAATGGAACTGAAATACTGAGTTGCAATTGTAATGAAATTCTTTGTTGGCAAGAGACGAAAAGTTTGTTAAAACAAACTAATGCATTATGGATAAATGGCAGTAGAAAAACTTGCTCAATGAGCACAAAAGATTATAATTCACAGCTAAGTTTCATGAATGAATAGCTGCATGCTTGTATTGGCTTCTTATTTTTGAATATGTCCTTATGCATGAAGGGACCTGGCAATGTTATAGTTCAGATAACCCACAAAACTTAACATGTTAATCTTTTACCCTTTTATTTAATTTTGCCACTAAATTTTGTGTGTTTTTCAAATTGATAACAGTTTGTATAAATGTAAATGTCAGCAAATATTTAGGAGAGTGATGCATATGTACTAGAAATGTATTTCTGAGTTGTTAAAAAGTAATGTGGGTTCTGTTTCCAGGGCAGAAGATCACATTTAAACAAACAACTCCTGACCTTTTTGCTGATATCATGAGCTACAATTTAAACAACTATCATTGTAAGTAATGTTGGCCATGAGGTACTGAATATGTGTTATTTATTACATGCGATAAATTGGAAAGCTGCTAGAAACTTGCATATTAACTATTCTTTACATTGGCATTATGAAATTGTGTACGAAACACTACTGTATGTGAAGAGTGGTTCCTTAGTTTCTTTGCATTTTCATTAATGTGCTATATTTTCCAGTGTTTTAAAATAGGATTATTAGTCTTATTTTTATGAGCATGAAGGATTTTTCCTCTAGGAAAGTTGTAACGCTCAAATTCTACTCAGGACTAAGAGCTGGCAGAAACCCAAAGTAGCAAGTTCCAAAATATTTAGAAAGGCATGGAACACACATATCAGTATTCATTACTGTTGACAGAAATATTATTTAATGAGATCAAAATTGGGTCTGATTATGAAGTTATCAGGACACAAGTAGCAAGCCTTAATGGACTCAAGTTAATTATTGGAGTTTTTACCGGCCACCTGATTCCACCTTGACAGCTGTAGAATCATTCAAGGAAAGTCTATGCTCAGTAGTACAGAAATATGCTGATTATGCAGTATTAGTTGGAAGCAACTTCCATGTACAGAGTATAGACTGGGAAATCTGTGGACAGACAGACTTGTGAAGTACTTTTGGACTGATTTCCCAAAAAGTGTCTTGAACAATGAATTAAACATCTCACGGGCAGTGGAAATATTTTAGATCTTGTAGTTACAAATAGGTCTGACCTTATCAACAATGTTAGTATGGACACAGGATCATGATGTCATCATAGCAATGATTTTTACTGAAGTTAATAAATCCATCAAGAAGGCCAGGAGAGCAATTAGGCTAGATAAATCAGATAAGCAATTGTTAGTGTCCCACTTAAGACAGTGACTGTACATCGTTTAATTACAGTATGATGGATGTAGAATAATTATGTGCAATGTTCAAATGCGTCGTAAATGTGCACTGAAGAAGTATGTGCTGAGTAAGTGGGTTAAGGATGGGAAAGACCCTCAGAGGCATAATAATCAGATTCGGAAAATGCTGAGGAGGAAACAGTGTGTTGCACTCTCAGTTCAAAAAAGAATGCACAAACGACGACAATCAAATGTTAGGAGAAACTCATGTGCCTGTAGGAAAACCAGTGTGTGAAAGATCTTCCGAGAACCCGAGAAAGTTCTACTCATACGCAAAATCAGTCACTGGTCGACCAGTCTGGGGTGGCAGTGGAAGATGGAAAATGGAAAGCTGAAGTTTTAAAGTTCATGTTTAAGAAATCATTGACACGGGAGGAATATACAAACATACCATCATTTTATTGACACACAGATGCCAGCATGGAGGACATTGAAATGAGCACTCTTGGCATAGAGAAGCATCTGTAAGAGTTGAAATCAAATTAGTCACCAGGTCCACATGGAATCCCAATTCTGTTTTATAGCAATGGCCCCTTACTTAGCTCACATTTATTGTGAGTCTCTCACTCAGTGCAAAGTCCCAGCCAGCTGCAATAAAGCACAGGTGACTACTGTATATAAGAGATGTAAAAGAATGGATCCGCAGAATTATAAACCATCAACATAAGTGTGCCACAGAATTCTTGAACGTGTTCTGAGCTTGGAATTCAATAAATTTTCTTCAGACAGAAATGCTTCTGACCACAAAGCAGAACAACTTAGAGAGCATCACTCATGTGTCTCTGCTTGCCCTTTTCTCACATGATATCCTGAAAATCATGAATTGTGGGCAACAGGCAGATTACATATTCCTAGATCTCCAGAAAGCTTTTGACATGGTGCCCCAATGCAGACTGTTAATGAAGGTACAAGCATATGGGTTAGGTTCCCAGATACGCGAGTGGCTCAAAGACTTCTTATGTACTAGAACCCAGTATGTTGTCCCCAGTGCTACTGTTCACCATCAGTTGTGGCCCAAGGAAATGTGATAGGACCACTCTTATTCCCCTCATACATAAATGATCTGACAAACAGCAGCTTATTCGCTGAGTGGCTGTAGGAAGGTACGAGGTGACTTAAACGGAATTTCTAGTTGATGTGGTGAATGGTAGCTTGCTCTAAATGTAGAAAAATGTGAGTCAAGGCGGATTAGTAGGAAAAACAATTCTCTAATATTTGAATACAGCATACTTCTTAACATAGTCGCATCATTTAAATATCTGGGTGTCACATTGCAGAGTGATATGAAATGGAATGAGCACGTGAGGGTGGCAGTGGGGAAGACGAATGCTCGGCTTCATTTTACTGGGAGAATATTGGCGAAGTGAAGCTCATCTGTAAAGAAGAACACCAGTTCAACCCATTCTTGAGTGCTGCTCAAATGTTTGGAATCTGCACCAGGTCAGATTAAAGAAAGACATTGTTGGGCTGTTAGATTTGTTACTGGTAGGTTTGATCAGCATGCAAGTATTATGGGGATGCTTCGTGAACTCAAATGGAATCCTCGGAGGGAAAATTACTCTCTATTTGGGAGGTACAGTTGCAGAAATTTACAGGGCGACTGCAGATCAGTTCCACTGCTGCCAACATACATTTCCTTTAGGTCCACATAGAGATGATAAGAGATCAGGCTAATAGACAGTGGTTTTCCCTTATTCTGTTTGCAAGTAGAGCAGGAAAGATTTGGCTCTACCATGCACCATACAGTGGCTCACAGATGTGTGTAGGTGCAGATGTAGAAGGTTATGTGGTTTGCACATTCATTATATTTAACATGAGTATTTCCAGCAATTTTAATTTTTAACTTACCTACTTGTGATAGGAATATTGCATATTTACAATGGGGCTTAGACTTCTTTTTCCATAGTTATGTTTCATATTTATTTTTCATTTGAGAATCTGTCTCTTCCAGTGCTTAGTAAATGAGACATGATCATTATGTTTCAGATTTATTTTTCATTTGAGAATCTGTCTCTTCCAGTGAGACATGATCACAACATTTTGCATTCTTGTTTTTTCCATTCTGTGAAGATACTAGTGCCTGTTCATTAAAGCTTTTAATACCACACTTCCCTGAAAGTGGCAACTGAAATAATTCATGCACTTAATTTTATAGCTCTATTCTGTTTTCTACAAAATAGAAACACTGTTTTGTTTTTGTTTACATTCAAAGTACGTTTGAAAAGTGGTGTTTTAAAAGCCAACAAATGTGGACAACAGTGAGGATGACCATGTGTGACTGGGCACACCCGAAGAATAATGTGGGTGTATTTGCTGGTGAAGTGAGTTGAAAACAAATATTACAGGCTGTAATCTCATGGAAAAGTACATATAGAACATCTTGTCATGTGAAACATCCTGGCAGATTAAAACTACACTCCTGGAAATGGAAAAAAGAACACATTGACACCGGTGTGTCAGACCCACCATACTTGCTCCGGACACTGCGAGACGGCTGTACAAGCAATGATCACACGCACAGCACAGCGGACACACCAGGAACCGCGGTGTTGGCCGTCGAATGGTGCTAGCTGCGCAGCATTTGTGCACCGCCGCCGTCAGTGTCAGCCAGTTTGCCGTGGCATACGGAGCTCCATCACAGTCTTTAACACTGGTAGCATGCCACGACAGTGTGGACGTGAACCGTATGTGCAGCTGACGGACTTTGAGCGAGGGCGTATAGTGGGCATGCGGGAGGCCGGGTGGACATACCGCCGAATTGCTCAACACGTGGGGTGTGAGGTCTCCACAGTACATCGATGTTGTCGCCAGTGGTCAGCGGAAGGTGCACGTGCCCGTCGACCTGGGACTGGACCGCAGCGACGCACGGATGCACGCCAAGACCGTAGGATCCTACGCAGTGCCGTAGGGGACCGCACCGCCACTTCCCAGCAAATTAGGGACACTGTTGCTCCTGGGGTATCGGCGAGGACCATTCGCAACCGTCTCCATGAAGCTGGGCTATGGTCCCGCACACCGTTAGGCCGTCTTCCGGTCACGCCCCAACATTGTGCAGCCCGCCTCCAGTGGTGTCGCGACAGGCGTGAATGGAGGGACGAGTGGAGACGTGTCGTCTTCAGCGATGAGAGTCGCTTCTGCCTTGGTGCCAATGATGGTCGTATGCGTGTTTGGCGATGTGCAGGTGAGCGCCACAATCAGGACTGCATACGACCGAGGCACACAGGGCCAACACCCGGCATCATGGTGTGGGGAGCGATCTCCTACACTGGCCGTACACCACTGGTGATCGTCGAGGGGACACTGAATAGTGCACGGTACATCCAAACCGTCATCGAACCCATCGTTCTACCATTCCTAGACCGGCAAGGGAACTTGCTGTTCCAACAGGACAATGCACGTCCGCATGTATCCCGTGCCACCCAACGTGCTCTAGAAGGTGTAAGTCAACTACCCTGGCCAGCAAGATCTCCGGATCTGTCCCCCATTGAGCATGTTTGGGACTGGATGAAGCGTCGTCTCACGCGGTCTGCACGTCTGGCATGAACGCTGGTCCAACTGAGGCGCCAGGTGGAAATGGCATGGTAAGCCGTTCCACAGGACTACATCTAGCATCTCTACGATCGTCTCCATGGGAGAATAGCAGCCTGCATTGCTGCGAAAGGTGGATATACACCGTACTAGTGCCGACATTGTGCATGCTCTGTTGCCTGTGTCTACGTGCCTGTGGTTCTGTCAGTGTGATCATGTGATGTATCTGACCCCAGGAATGTGTCAATAAAGTTTCCCCTTCCTGGGACAATGAATTCATGGTGTTCTTATTTCAATTTCCAGGAGTGTATGTACCAGACAGAGACTCATATTCAAGAAATGCCTTCCTCAGGCAAGTGCTCTACCGACTGAGCCACCAAAGCACCACTCGTGACCTGTCTTCACAGCTTTAATCCTGCCAGTACCTCATCTCAGTGTAAACTCTGCTGCAGAGTGAAAATTTTATTGTGTGTCTTGGCATGTGTTTTGAACATAATGGTATGTAAGGTTTCAAAGATGAAATTTGTGGATTCTATCTGGTAAATTTGTTTTTCAAATTAAGTACATCAAACCCAAATTGTGGTGTGTCACTGCTGTGATTACATTTTCTCATTTGTATTGTTGTTTCCATCACTGTAGTGCAACAGTTTCTTCATACCTACTCTTATTGTTTTCAGTTGTCTCACACCAAAATTTTAAAATCATCTCACCTTCTCTGAAATATATTTTAAAGTAATTGCTCCTTTCATGTATGTCTCCATAAAATTTACTACAATGTTGACCTAGTTACTTAATAACATATGGTTCTCATAATCTAAATTTATTATTTCCTGCTCGATGATCCATTTCTTTCTAGCTTAATATCTATTTTAACTCAGCATCATAATCGTCTGTGGTCAGTTGAATTTGGAAAGTGGTTTAAGACATCATGAACATTTTCTTTGTTGTTGTTGTGGTTTTCACTACTGAGACTGGTTTGATGCAGCTCTCCATGCTACTCTATCCTGTGCAAGCCTCTTCCTCTCCCAGTACCTACTGCATCTTACATCCTTCTGAATCTGCTTAATGTATTCATCTCTTGGTCTCCCTCTACGATTTTTACCCTCCATGCTGCTCTCCAGTACTAAATTGGTGATCCCTTGATGCCTCAGAACATGTCATACCAACCGATCCCTTCTTCTAGTCAAGTTGTGCCACAAACTCCTCTTCTCCCCAATTCTATTCAATACCTCCTCATTAGTTATGTGATCTACCCATCTAATCTTCAGCATTCTTCTGTAGCACCACATTTCGAAAGCTTCTAATCTCTTCTTGTCTAAACTGTTTATCGTCCATGTTTCACTTCCATACATGGCTACACTCCATACAAATACTTTCAGAAACGACTTCCTAACACTTAAATCTATACTCGGTGTTAACAGATTTCTCTTCTTCAGAAACGCTGTCCTTGCCATTGCCAGTCTACATTTCATATCCTCTCTACTTCGACCATCATCAGTTATTTTGCTCCCCAAATAGCAAAACTCCTTTACTACTTTAAGTGTCTCATTTCCTAATCTAATTCCCACAGCATCATCTGACTTAATTCGACTACATTCCATTATCCTTGTTTTGCTTTTGTTGATGTTCATCTTATACCCTCCTTTCAAGACACTGTCCATTAAGTAGTTGGTAAAGTAGAACCACTTCCATTTCTCAGTGTATGTGTACTCTGCCAAGTCCAGTTTTTATTTGTTTTATTGTATCTGTTGATCTGTTGACAACAGACATGTTCTTTCCTGGCAAATTCTACTAATGTCATTTCTTGTGTCCCACCCAAAGTTTCCTTCTGAAGAACAGATCCTAAGTTTTTGCATTACTTTCACATTACAGTCTACTATTATCATCTAGTAATGGGATTTGGTGTTATTATCAATTTATTTATGTCATGATGTTCTTAGTGATCATGTCTTGAAATCTCAGTGGAATTTGTGTATGCCATCATTATTTCATCCTACAGATTCATTTATGCCCAAGAAAATTTGAGGCACAATTTACTTATTTTTTTTCTTGATGATCTATTTGAAGCCAAAAATGAACTGAAGCAAATTATGAAAGGCTATCAGTTTCAGTGACTGGCATCATTTATTGCAAATATGTCTTTCTAATAATACTCCTGACAAGCTGCTCCCCTCTCAGTTTTTTCAGTGCCTAACATGATGCACTTTTCCAGAGTCAGTACAATTTTATTTATTTATGAAGACCAGTGATACCGTAGTGTGTTATATTGTACTAGGGATGGTTATAAAGTGGCAGACAGTACTCATAGAGCGCAACTGTGCCTTGCAAACAGCTTACCTTGAAAGCCAGAACAAAACCACTCACCTGCACTATCAATTTCATAGAAAAAATAGGGATTCTTCTATATGAAAAATGTCCACATGGTGCAATTAACAAGTTTACCTTTGTTATATGAACTGACTGTGTGTGTGTGAATTTCATGTGCTTTTTCCATCCTGTGATAATAATGAACCAATTACACATTTCTTTTCAGGAATACAATGGTAATCCAGTAACAACTAGATATCTTTAATTTATTAAAGATTTATATTTTACTATATAAAACATGTCACTTACAAGACTGAAGTTTACTTTATTCCTCTATGCTGTCACCTGTGTTTTTAAGCATTTGTCGCATCTATCCTCAAGCTTTAGAATTCCCATGTCATAGTCAGGTATTGCCTATCCATTAAGAAGTTTGTTACTTCCAGACAGATTAAAACTGTGTGCCCGACCGAGACTCGAACTCGGGACCTTTGCCTTTCGCGGGCAAGTGCAAGCTCTGCAAGGTTCGCAGGAGAGCTTCTGTAAAGTTTGGAAGGTAGGAGACGAGGTACTGGCAGAAGTAAAGCTGTGAGAACCGGGCGTGAGTCGTGCTTCGGTAGCTCAGTTGGTAGAGCACTTGCCCGCGAAAGGCAAAGGTCCCGAGTTCGAGTCTCGGTCGGGTACACAGTTTTAATCTGCCTGGAAGTTTCATATCACCACACACTCCGCTGCAGAGTGAAAATCTCATTCAAGAAGTTTGTTCCTTGCATTTTTTATCTTAGTATTGCTTTGTAATGCTCCTGGTCTCATTGTTCTCATTTACCAAAACTTTTTCACAGATTTCAACTGTAATTTGAATTCACTTCAAAATAATGAGTTTGTTGCAGTGAATTTTGAATTATGCAAGAGCAGGAAGTGAAACAGAAATTATATTCATCCCTTTCAATCAATGCTCTTAATGATCATACTCATTCCACAGATTGCCCAGATTTTGCATACAACTTGTGGAACTGTTGATTTTTGAATTCATTTCAAGATCCAGTTTTAATAATTTCTCCATTTACTCACATTTTCTTGAACACACAACATTTGAAACTGTATTTCTGCATGCTAGAACATGTTCAAACTCTACTTGCTCAGCCACGACCTTACACACAGATTGCAATGATATTACTGTATCACAACCAGTGCCACTAAAAACTCTTGATACAAAGCAAATCAAAGATGTAATTTACATATGAGGTTAGTGGAATATGAGCGTTATGAGTTGACAAACAGTAATAATTTTCATTTTAAGTCTTTTTCATGTAGTTTTTGCAATAAACTCGTTTATTAGAAACTAATTTTATAAAATAATAATTTTGAAATATTTTAATTTTTTATTTTAAGGACAAAAAATAATAAAATAAAAAAAAAACATTTCTGATAGTTGATTTTGGAAGTGACAGGATCACAGCTTAATCATTATTTATGGAATTTTCACTTCAGAAATAAATATTTAATGAACTGCATGAATTTGTGCGTATGTGTGCCTTTTATAGGCAGTTGCTAACCCATTTCTTGACAGTATCCTTTTTTCCAGAAGCGCTAGTTCTGCTGGAATGCAGAAGAGCTTCTGTGATATGTGGAAGGTAGGAGATGAAATACTGTTGGAGGGTGCCTAGACAGTTGGTAAGAGCATTGTCCATGTTTAGCAAAGGTTCCAGGTTTGAGTCCTAGCCCTGCACACAGTTTTAATCTGCAGGGAAATTTTGTTCTCTGTCTTGTTTATGTACTTCTAAATGACTAAGCAGTACGACTAATTTATTTATATTTCATCGTGGACTTTTCATTAGCACATTTCATGAATGAATGTTCAGTACTGTATCATCATATGTTCCCTTTACTCTGCCAGAAAATTTCTGTTGGTTTGAAGTTAACTTGTGAGACCACAGAGCTGATGGAACTTTCTATCAGACAGCTTATTTTAAGCAATCACAGAATTCACAATAATAGTTTGTTCCAAATGACCTCACTTCACTGAGACAAGATATTGAAAAATGATTGCACACTGGATAGAAGCGTAATATCAATCAGGAATGTGCAGTAGGTCATTGCTTCCCCGCCTTTCATCACATTTGTGGTAATAGCATTATGTGAATAAGCCATTCTATAAGTCTTACATGGGATGTATGTAGTAGGTGTAGTAATATATATGTGTGGTGTCAGCAGACACAATATCGTATTTGTCAATGTTTGTTGCAGCATTTCCTGCACCCGGATCAGGGGTCATTACAAGTGATATTGCAGAACTAGCAGCAGGGACACCAAGCATCCTGAGGCACGCATTAGGCACAAGGTTTGAGAACTTCTCGACTTTCAGTGCCTGGACTGTGAGGGGACTGACAACTTTGCCTGCAGGAACAACCAGTGTTGAGTCCATCCCATTCACCCACCAGAATGGCAGCGAGTGGTGCATGGTCCTTACTAAGAATTCAGATGGGCTTTGGCTAAGTTTTAAGCTGCAAAAGTGTGAAACTGACAGGTCTTTAAGAGCAATGCTAAAAGCTTATGAGATTATTCCTTTTGGTGTAAAACGAGAAGTATACACAAGCATTTGGTGTTCTCTGTCAAAAGGAGGAAAATCTGAATGGAAGCTCATCAGAAATTTTAATACAGCAAAAAATGAAGACGAGATAATATTGCAGTGTGAAATCTGCATCCAGTGCATTATTCAGGACAAACTGCCTGTAGCAGATGCAGTGGAGCCACACATTGGTGTAATGAAAGGCTTAGGCAAGATGTTCGATGAGGAAGTACTGACAGACTTCGATCTACATGCAGGCGACACTGTCCTGAAGGCACACAGGGCCGTCCTGTCGGTACGGAGTCCTTACTTTGCTGCCATGCTGCAGCCACACACGAAGGAAGCAAAGGAAGGTCGCGTGGAGTTGTCTGATGTGAAGCCGGAAGTACTGAAGCAGGTTTTGCTTTACTTGTACACAGGTGTGGCACCAGCTCTCAAGGACATGCCGTGGGACTTACTGATTGCTGCTGACATGTACCAACTTCATCAGCTGAAGGGCCAATGTGAGAATCACATAGCCAGCTGTTTGTCTGTGGACAATGCTGCAGAAACTGCTGCCAATGCCAAAAAATTCTCTTGTGGTGTACTGCTAGACCATGCAGTCCTTTACATCACACATAACCTCCGCAAGGTGATGCGCACCCCTGGATGGGACGATATTCTAACTACAAATCCAGACGTTGTAAAGTATATTAGCAAGATGATGGAATGATTCAGTGAGAGGTCAGTGCTGCATCATTTTATATTGGAACTTTATGTATTGATAGACATTTCATCGTGGTCTTCCCATGTCTGTAGCTTCTATGTTTGAGATATTTTTACTGGTAATATGCAATCTTTGGTCACAATATTTTATAATCATGTTTACAAGCAACACATTTTAGAGCTACAACCACATTTTCATGGGATACAGCGACTTTTTGGGCATTACAACTCCTTCAGGTTTTTCACCCGGCACTAAATTAATGACGTGATTAGTATGTGAAAAGCATGTCTGGCAAAATTAATAAACAAAAAAGGTGTTTATTGTTTAGTACCTGGTAAAAGTAACCTCTGTTTATTTTTATTTAACATGTGGCAGAATACACAACACTGTATTACTATATAGGTATAAAACAATGCAACTAATGTAAAATGGATAAAACATAGAATGCAAATATCTTACATAAATGATACAGTAGTTTATAATATTAAATTTAATTTCTCAGTTCAGTCACCAGCATCTGGAGTGTGTCTGAAAATCCTTTGCACTGGCAGGAAATGATACTAAAATACACTTCTGCAAAACGTGTTGGATGGTCTGCTGCTGCCATTTATGCACATGCAAACCAAAGCCAGCTAGTACAGTGTGGGTGTATAGGTCAGTCTACACTCCTGGTGGTGCTTGCTAGATCCATTAAATCCCCTTTTATGGCAGGTATCAAATTCAAGGTGACCACTAATAGTGCTTTACTTGTTCGTTAATACTGACTGAGATGCTCATGAAACTAACAGCTGTATCAATCATTTACTGCTAGGTGATAAACTGAAACAGATGTAATGCCCAAATATCAGTTTAGTTATTGTCAGGTAGTTAGGTAGTTGGATTGTTCCATGGATTGTAATTGTGACCTGTTGTTATGATGTGGAGCAAGTCTGTTTTGGTTACATGACATTGTTGACAGGAGAGCCATCTCTTATTATGAAAAGTGTAATCTTCTGGTTGGAGAAGTTTTATGCCCAGAGTGCATGAAATACATATGTGAACAACTAGTTTCCACAAACTTGAATTGCAATCCTCAAGTCCAAAGAATTTTCATAGTGACAATAGTATTTTCAATGGCTTTTTACATTCTAATGGTCATCGTACTTTCAGAAGAACATTTTCTAAAATATGTGCATTACGTACATCAATGTAGTTCTTGCTTTCGATTTAAAAAGTGTTATCTTATACTTAACTAAACCATAGTATCAGGTATCATCATCAGCATCGACATGACAGCCTTTTGTGAGCCGTGGCTTTCTGTGGAAGATTACTACATTCTTCCCTGTTTGTGCCAAACTCCTCCAATTCTGAATTCTGGTTTTCCTTATATCCTCTCTGAAACCGTCCTCTCCCACCCACTTAGCTTTGGTCTTCCAACTCTCCTGGTTCCTTCAGGCTCTGCTCTGAATGTCTTCTTAATCTTGTGTCATTTGCTCTCAGCACTTGTCCTGCCCATTCCAACCTCTTTATTCTCAATACTGATGAAAGTGTGTGGTTCATTACATAGATTATATTACTCATAGTTTAACCTCGTCTCCAAACACCATTTTCTTCCACTGGTTCAAGAATTTGCCTGAAGCTCTCCCTTTCAAATATGTCCAGTAGCTTTTCGCCAGGTTTTGTTATGTCCACATTTCAGCACCATATGTTAGCACTGGCCTTGCTAAAACTTTTACACATCATAACTTTACTTTACCTGAACGACAACTTAGATTTGAGATGTTTTTTGTGGCCGTGGTAGCATTTTTAGGCAGAAAATTTTCACTTTTGGAGTTCAGAGTGGACATTGTTCTTAAAGCTTACTTCTGATCCGTGGTTAAAACTACACAAAGCATGAAATTTGTATGAACCAATTTCTATTTATTGGGGATCTTTAGGATAATATTTCTCAGTTACAGGCATATATGTAGTTTTCCCTCTATTTATCTGTAGTGTCATCTATCTAATAACTCTTTGAAGACTTGTAAAGGCTTCTTTCATTGCTCTTGGTGTTCTTGCAATTATACCAATCTCATCTGCGTGTGACAGCACCCGAACTGATTTGTATAGAATTATAACAGGAGAATTCTCTGAGAGCTACAGTCGAGTGATTTTGTCTACTGTGGATTCCGTTTTGTACTTTTTCTGTTACTCATCACTGCTTTGTGTGTATTTTTGAAATCTATTCAGGTTTTACCCAGTAAGAACTGGATGTGGTCTTCATTTGTTATGAATGGGCATAAGGAGAATTGGCTGATGTCTGTAAACAGCTGGAGGATATGTTGGCCATGGGTGACAGGCTTCTGGATGCTGCTCAAAGGAGCAGTGACATCAGGGCACTGGTGCTAAGTCCTGCAACACCTGTAGTGCCGTTGGAATACCCTGGTGACCTGGTTGTCAGTGTGTCTTCTGATATGCAACATATTTCCGGTTTGTCTTCACACAAGAGTGACTGGTGGGCAGTGGTAGGCGTGTGTGTCGCTGAGCAGAAGGCGAAAGAGGGAATGACCCGTACAGTCTTTACTCCTTAGCAACAGTTACGAGGTGCTACCTAGTGTTGATAATACTTCTGAGCCAACACAGACTGCCTCTCCTGTTGTGTCAGTGACGTATTTTCCTGCCCAGTCCAGACAAGTGCAGAGTGCGGATATGCTAGTCATTGGGAGCTCCAACATTAGGCAGGTAGTGGAGTCCCTCAGGGAATACCATGCAGAGCAGGAAAGAATGCCAGTTTGTTCTCGGTGTATTTGCCGGAGGGGTTAGATTAGATTAGATTAGTTTTTGTTCCATAGATCCGTGCTGAGGAGATCCTCATGGATGTGGAACATGTATTTTTTTTAAGCTGAAATAACAATACTAATAGTATGAATATATGCAATACATAATTTGTTTCTATTAAAAAATTCGTCAATGGAGTTGAAGGAGTTGGCCACTAGTAAGTCTTTCAAGCTCCTTTTAAACTGATCTTCATTCGTAACTAAATTTTTTATGTTTGCTGGCAAATTATTGAAGATGAGTGTTCCTGAGTAGTGGACCCCTTTTTGAACTAAAGTAAGTGCTTTTATGTCCTTGTACAGATCATTTTTGTTCCTGGTATTGTATGTATTAACTGAGCTGTTTGTTGGAGAAAGAGATATATTATTTAGGACAAATTTCATTAATGAGTAAATATACTGAGAGGCAGTAGTTAGTATACCCAGTTCTTTGAAGAGGTTTCTACAGGACGTCCGTGAATTTACTCCACAAATTATACGTATTACACGCTTTTGGACTCTGAAAACTTTTGTTTGACTTGAAGAGTTACCCCAAAACATTATACCATATGACATTATGGAATGAAAGTAGGCAAAGTATGCAAGCTTTTTCATTTTTATGTTGCCTATGTCTGCTAACACTCGAATTGCAAATACAGATTTGTTAAGGCGTTTCTGCAGTTCTGTAGTGTGCTCCTCCCAACTGAATTTATTATCAAGTTGTAATCCCAGTAATGTCAGTGAGTTGGCTTTAAACCATTTATTAATATCTATGAAAATATCATTAGCAGATCTTTCTAGAACTACACTCGACATACTATTTATTGCAATACTTGTGTCAGCTGCAAACGTTTTGTCTGTGACACCATGGAGGCTCTGCCAGTGGCTGTCGAGTGCACTGGGTGCAACCAGCCTCAAGTAGTGGGACATGTTGGCACCACTGGTGCCAGCTGCCTGCGGTCTGAGGTCGTCCTCAGTTCCTGTTGGCATGTAGCCGATTTTGTGATGGCGCCTAACATCACACATGGGCTGCAGCCTAACCTGACTATTTGTACAAGTAGCCTCATGTAGGATTGGAGCAGAGTGTAAGGTATAAACTAGAGGCTCAGACGACTCTGCAACAGTACTGGATGTGAAGTTCTCAACCTCTGCTATCAGGTGGAGAGTTGTAAAGTTCCCCTCAATAGGTCAGGCGTGCACTGCATCGAGGAAGAGGCTAGTAATGTAGCAGAGTACATATGGCGTGCATATGGTGTCTTTTGTAGGTTAGAGAAAAACCACTCGAGTTGAGAGATGAATTGTCTGTCAAAATCAAAGTTACTTCAGCCAGTGATCTCGGAAAATTCTCGTCCTCACAGATTGGTTATAGAAAAGGTTAATATGGTATTAGTAAACTTCTGGAGCATCAAAGAAAATGCTCAGATAGTATTAGGAACAGAAAGTTGACTGAAAGCAGAAGTGAACAGAAATGAAAACCTGAGTTTACATTGGAATATTTATTGCATGGGATAGGTTAGTTACCAGTGATGTTGGCATATTTAGTGCAGTAATGAATTCGATAATGAAATCTAGTGAGGCTATCATGGATTTAGAATATGAATTAATCTGAGTGAAGTTACGCATCAAAGACAAGTAAAAAATGGCAATTGGATGCTTTTAAACACCACCAGGGTAAGGTGCCGAAGTTGTGGTGCACTTCAGAGAGAACTTGAAGAATATTGTTAATAATTTTCCTGATCACACCTTTGTAATACAGGATGACTGCAACTTGCCAGGTATAGATTGAGAGAGTCTTGCTATCAATGCTGGTGCCAGAGACAGAGATTTGTGTGGGGTTGTTCTGATGCCATGTCTGAAAATGACTTTGGGCAGATAATTATTGAACCAACTCGTGAAGGTAATGTCTTAGACCTCCTAGCAACAAACAGGTCTGAACTTATTGAATTAGTTAATGTAGGGGAAGGTATCACTGATCATAAGGCTGTGACAGCAACTATGACTATGGATTTTATACTGAATGATGAGAATGATGAGAGAAATTTTTGCTTAGCAAATGTGACAGGATATAAGTTGCAGAATATCTGGGCACTGAGCATCAAATATTCAGTGACGAGGACAAAGATATGGAGTGCAAAAAAATCAAAAGCATCATTCAGTATGCCTTAGACAAGTACTTCCCGGTGTAGGTTATCAGGTTTGGAGACACCCGCTGTGATTTGATAGCTGTGTTAGAAAACTGCCATGTGAACAGAGAGAGAGAGAGAGAGAGAGTGTGTGTGTGTGTGTGTGTGTGTGTTCTAAGCGTAAGTCTAGGGACCGATGACCTCAGCAGTTTGGTCTCCCTTAGAAATTCTCACACACACACACACACACACACACACACACACACACACACAAAATCACGTATAAAGAGAAGTCAAAGCGTAGCTGAAAAACGAAAGCTGAACAAAGTGAAAATGAGCATAAGAAGAGCAATGAGAGATGCATTCAGTGACTTTGAAAGAAGAATTTTGTCAACCGATCTGAGTGAAAATCTTAAAAAGGTTCAAAACCCACTATTTATTCCTCAGTGACCACGCTGCCATTGAAACTGAAGATAACAGGGAGAAGGACGAAATACTTAATTCAGTCTTTTGAAATTGTTTCACTGCAGAACATCGTAACATGGTCTCTCCTTTCAATTACAGGGTGTATACGACAACTGGGAGATCCGGGAAAAGCCTGAGAATTTTTTCATCCAGGAAAAAACCAGGAAAAACCCGGGAATTTTTTAGAATTCTGGGAATTTTTCAGAGCAGATGAGATACCTGTAAGATTCTACAAAGATTATGCGAAATAACTTCCTCCCCTTCCAGCAGCAGTTTATTGTAGATTGCTGGAGGAGTGCATGGTACCAGGTGACTGGAAGAAAACGCAAGTCATTCCAGTTTTCAAGAAGGGTCGTAGGACAGATGCACATAATTATAGGCCTACGTCATTGACGTCAATCTGTTGTAGAATTGTGGAACATTTTTTACATTCAAGAATTATGACTTTATGGAGAATGAATATCCCCTCTATAAAAATCAACATGGATGCTGCAAACAGAGATCTTACGACAGTTGGCTCACTCTGTTTCTCCGTGAGATCCACAGCACTGCAGACAACAGTGCTCAAGTTGATGCTGTGTTCCTTATCTTCAGGAAGGCATTTGACGCCATCCTGCACTACTGTTTAGTGAAATAAACTACAAGCTTACCAAGTGTTAGACCACATTTTCAACTGGATTCAAAACTTCCTTACAGATAGAACTCAACACGTTGCTCTTAATGGAATGAAATCAACAGATGTAGAGGTAATTTCTGGAGCTTCCCAAGGAAATATGAAAGGACCATTACTCTTTACATTGTATATAAATGATCTATTAGAAAGCATTGGACTGTTTGCAGATGATATGGTTGTCTGTAAGAAATTAGCAATGCCAGAAGGCAGTATCATTTTGCAGAACAACCTGCAAAGGATTCATGAATGGTGCCAGCTTTCACAGTTGACCCTAAATGTAAATAAATATAACATATTGTGCATACATAGGAGAAGAAATCCACTACTGTACAATCACATCGTTGACGTCAAATTGCTCGAAACAGTATTTACCATAAAATATCAAGGAGTAACTATCCAGAGTGATCTTAAGTGAAATGACAACATAAAGGAAATAAGAGGATAAAAAGATGCCATACTCAGATTCTTAATCTTAAGGAAATGTAACTCATCAACAAAGGAAGTGGCTTATAAGGCAGTTTTTCGACAAATTCTTGAGTATTGTTAATCACTGTGGGATCCTTACCTCATAGGGCTGATTAGAGAGAGAGAGAGAGAAGATCTAATGAAGAGCGACATGTTTCATCATGAGATCATTTAGGTGATGCGAGAGCATTACAGAGATACTCAACACACTTCAGTAACAGACACTACAAGAGAGGCATTGTGCATCACAGAGAGATTTACAATTGAAATTTTGGGAGAGCACTTTCCGGAAAGAGACAGATAACATATTATTCCCTGTCACATACATCTTGTGAAATGACCACGATGAGAAAATTTGAGAAGTTACATCTTATCAACAATCATTCTTCCCATGTGCCATTGGCAAGTGGAATAGGGAAGGGCAGATCAATTAATGGTACCAGAAATACCCACCGCCACACACTGTTAGGTGGCTTGCAAAGTATGGTGTAGACTTAGAAGCTCAGAGACATTAATTATGACAGTGTACATGTTGCTGCTTATCAAAGATCTTTCCAAAATGTGTTTTTTCCCCCTGAGTTTTGTTTTCTAAAGTGCCAAGAAATTCTACGCTGCTGTATAAAACCATATCTATTCAAAGGATTGATAAGTTTTACAGTTCCGACGGAAAGTATACTGTCACTTAACGTGAAAAAAGTGTATTTTCAACCGAGAAATAGTTTAGTGTGGGCTTGGCTCCTCTGCTGAGGAAGGATGCTGTGCAGCTGAAGAACAACTTGTTTATTATCATTTGTGGGTGGCACAGAGAATGCTGACTGCTGATTGCATGTTCTGCTGTTGTGTTTCCAGGTTCCTGTGTTCCCTGGACATAGTAAGTGTGGCTCGTGGCAACGGTTGCCGGTAAGGGCTCAAAGATTAGTACCACAGTGAGGGCAGAGGTGACTGGATGCTCTAGTTATACACCTAGGACAGTGGCCAAATGTGGCTCCTGGTGCTCAGATGTCTATGTGACAGGCAGCAGTTCTTGTCCTGGCTGTGGCAGAAGCACCAGGCATGGCCCAGAGTAGCAAAGGCTCAACATCACATCGCTGCCTAGCTGTTGGTCGATGATGAGATGGTTAGTGTGCTGATTCCTGCCATTTATGTTGGTTCATCTGAAATGTGCTGGTGATCTTCAACAGCTGTAATTGGCTTGTGCTGCTTCTGCTTGGAAAGGCAGATGTTAGTGGCAAGTGTGTGTGTGGCCTGTCATCACAGAAGTGGTGCGAAGCCACTGACAGTGCAGTCTCCGTGCTGGCTGTGCCAACATTGTAGTCGCCTGGTTTTGGCACGACACTCGTATGATGGTTTCAAGTCTCATTTATAACTTTACCCCTTTACAGGATGGTTACAAAAAGAAATGTGGGGTCGTGCCCACTTGTCGCTTCTAGGGTACCTAAAGGATGCTGCATTCGCGGTCAGCTATTCAACAATTCAAGCAAATCAGATTAATAGTTTTTATTATAGTAACGAAGATTGTCAATACTTAACTTTGGAATTGCAAGAACGTGTCGCAAGCAATGGGCGACGTGCAAACAATCAAAGTCCTTTGCTGTATACAAGGTCCTTGTAAGCAATTGACATGGATGACAAGTCACTGCTGTCATAGTGCTGTACTAGTACTGTGCCGTTGAGGCTAATAGGAGTAGAGCTTATATTCTCTTCTTGTAGAGGCCGCTCCTGTTATGGTGTGGTCCTAGTTAGCAGGCTATTGGCTGATGTCTTCTCACAGCCTTCTATGCGCTTGTGTTCTTTGTCTTCATGTTGGCACTTGTTAGAACAAGAAAGATCATGTGTTAGGTACTACTTTCATTGTAATTTAGGGGAAAAAACCATCTTTTTGTGGATTTCCTGGCATAATTGCACATACTGTGCAGACTCAGAATCGAAGGGAAATTTTTCGACTACAGCCTCATATTGGGTCATTCCCCAGTTGAAGAGGAGATGCTTTTTGTGATGAGTTAGATGAAGTATACAGTGAATGTCTGAAAGAAAACTGTAAGATAATTTTTGGAGATTTGTTGTTGTTGTGGTCTGCAGTCCAGAGACTGGTTTGATGCAGCTTTCCATGCTACTCTAGAGATATGAAAGCAAAAATAGGAAAAGAAGATGATGAGCATCAGTCTTGTATTGGAAAATTACTCAAATGACAATGGAATCAGACTTGTACAATTCTCTTCCTTGAGAAATATGGTAATAGGTAGTACAACTTCTTAACCCTCAAGCAGGAATGCTTTTTTTCATAATAGAGCAGCACATGGTATACTTTGTGCAAAAGTAAAGAATAGCCATCTTTTATGTTACCAAGGTAAACATTAATGAGAAAAAACCAAAGTTCAATCTTAATTTAATTAAACAACAGTAAAATAAACTTAGTATTATATAAGCTAAATCACTGGTTTTAATTAAACAATAATAAATTTAAACTTTAATTATACTACTCTGTTGCTGTGTAGAAGTGTAACCCCACAGTAATTAGCCATGTGAAGCATGAAACAGTGCAGTTGCATCAGATCCCAACCTTCTGCTTATTTGATTGCTAATTATCTGATAGACTACTGCTTCATTGTAGGATTGTGCTGCTAGTTCAGAATCAAGTCATTTTCTTGCACAGATTGTAAATTTTTTCTCACTTAGCTCACTGATTAATTTATATTACTGCTGCTCTCTTGGGCGTACGACAGTGGAACTTATCACTGTGTTAGATAAAGCAATAATGAAAGAATAGATATGAGCTCACAATTGTAAAACAACAGTGGCATAATACAAGACAATGTTATTTGTGGTTGGCACACTTTATACATAAAATATTTTCCAGGTTCTTCTTTAATAGGAGGGTTAACCTCAAAGATATATATAAAATTATTTGGAAATCCTCATACGGAAATATTTTAAGCAAATTGACCATCTCCAAATAGATGCAAGACATCCGTTAAACCTAATGAATGTTAGAAGCCGTAGGAATGCTAAGTTGACTCTGACCATTGCCCTGTAACAGCAAAGTCCATAAGTTGATTATCTCGTCCATAGCAGGTATGTAAATCTCATGCAGGAAAATTCTGTAGTGAGAAGCTCAAGAAGCTGTGACTGCTCAGAGATTTTCTGATCTATTCTGGGAAGACCTGATACACTTTCCCAACAGTGACGGTATTGTGGAAATATAGAAGAAACAAGGGTCACTCTTACAAAAGTCTAGGAAGAGAATATTAGGCTGTACACAGTGGCTGGTTGGATGAAGAGCATACACAAGTAACAGCAAGTAAATCTTACCTCAAAATCTGTAGAGGATTATAGAAGAGCAAGAATAAAAGAAAAGAGGCTGCACAGAATGGAAAAGAGAGAAAATGAAAGGGAAGAACTAGAAGAAATGGAACAGCTGAAAGGGATGAATGAGGTGAGGGTTTTTTTATCAAAAGTTAAATAAAAACCGAAAGCATTTCTGACCTAGGATGAGTTTGTATAGAAGTACAGATAACTTAATTTTAGTAGTGCTGAAGCAATACAAAAAAATGAGCTCATCACTTTGATGGGCTGCTGAAAGAAGGTTTATCTGAGAACCGAGGAATCTTACCATCCATAAAGACGAGGAATTCAGCAACAGAGGAACCAGTACTAGTTGTGGAAAAATGGGGGTCAGCCACCAAGAACTGCAGAATAATAAGGCTCCAGGAATGGATCTAATACAATCAGAACTCATTAAAAGTTCAGGAAAGGAATTTGTCAAACATTTTCATGAGCTTGTAATTAATATTTGGATGGATGAAAGTATCCCTGATGAATCATATGCTCAGTACACAAGAAAGGCTGTACTGTGATGTGCTCTAACTACAGGGGAATTTGCCTTTTAGCTGCAGCATGTAACATATTTTCCAACATGTTCTTTAATAGGCTGGCACCCTGTGTTAAAATGCTGTTGGTGTCTATCAACTTGGGTTTGGGTTTTGTTAAGGTAGATCTATTATTGATCAGTTCTTTTCAACATGGCAAATACTAGAAAAATGTAAAGAATTTGGAAGAGATACACATCAGCTGTTTATAGATCCTAAATCAGCGTACAACATTATTGGCAGAAGGGAGCTATATATAGGAATGGCATAGTTAAAAAGCCCTAATAAATTGATCACGTTAGTGAAAGCTACTACAGAAAGCACCCAGAGTCAAAATACGGAATATGTTAACAAGTGCTGTGGGGAGAGGGGGGGGGGACAAAAAATGAGTAAGGCTGGGAGACACTTTACCCTGCCTTCTGTTTAATACAGCCTTCGAAAAGGTTATTGGATATTATACTACTCTCTTACTGAGTCAGTTACATTTCAGAGGCAAAGAAGTTTGCAAGATAACTCAATTTGTAAGTAAATTGTGGTGCACGCCTTTATGGTTTGTCTTTTCATTTGTTCATCATATTCCATGGATAAAATCAAGATGGAGAAACCTTGCAAATGTCAAGCAAGTCACAGTATTCATCAACAAAACAGAGGCAGCTTGGAAATACTTTATCTGTACATTCTATTGTCAGTAAACTTATGTAGTGCTGTTTGCGCAGTGTGACCTGTGAGTCGGAAGAAAAGCTGCTACTTTGATACTTGCTTCTGCTTCCTAAGCTGTATGCAATAGCTACTGTTTATCTTCTTTTGGTAGGTTAATATTTATTTGGTTTCACTGGTATTTTTCAAAGAAAATAATTCCCTGTATCTACAACAACAGAGGTCTATGTACAACTTCGTGTCATGCACTTTATGAACTCTGCTGCTTGCCGTGTAGCTAACAGGAATTTTCAGTTACTGAATTAGACAGGGAAAGGTTCAAGGGAAAAGAAAGAACAGAGAAAGCACACATATCTAATATATGGGTATTGGATATCTATCCAAATCTCCTTTTCCCTTGTGTCCCTCTCCATTTCGTCCTCCTTCCCCCTCCCTCTATCACCTCCTCCCCCCTCTCTCTCTCCCTCGCCCCTCCCCCCTCTCCCCGTCTCCCCCTCTCCCCTTTACTCCTTTCCTCCTTTCCACTTTCTGTGCCCATTTCCTCCCACTCCTCTGACCGTCCCCTCTTCCCCTCTCTGACCTTGAACGTCATTTACTGGTGTTCCAAATTCAGAGTCTGGAGAGAGAGAGAGGGGGGGAGAAGAAGATAGGCAGAGAGAGTGGGGTAGGAGCTGATAGAGAGATTGGAAAGGAGGAGGAAATGGACAGGGATGCGGGGGAGGAGGAGGTCAGTATTTTGCCAGTGGCAAAGTGGTGGTAAAACAAGTTCCCATCACATCACTAAAGTTAAGCACTGTTGAGCTTGGCTAGCAGTTGGATTGGTGACCATTTGGGTCAGCTGAGGGCTGTTGGCAAATGGGGTGCATTCAGCTATTGTGAGGCCAGTTGAGGAGGTACTTGTTGGAGATATACCAGCTCAGGTCACAAAAACTGACAATGGCTGGGACTGTGGTGTGCTGACTGCATGCCCCTCCATATCCGTACCCAGTTACACCTATCACCCAAGTATGACATTGCAGTCTGTCAGTATCATTGGGCCTTTGGAGGCCTGTTTGGATGGAGTTAGTTTTAATCATAAGCCATTAAGCCATAAATACAACTTTTCTGTTTGCTAACAATGTTCCACAATATATAATTGTCCATCCAAATGTCCATTAGAGAATTAGGGTAAAATTTGAAGTAAATTGACCAAGAAATTTTTCAAGATTTTTGATAATAACATTCTCACTTCATATTGATCAAAAGTATCTGCACGCCTGGCTGAAAATGACTTACAAGTTTTTGGTGCCCTCCATTGGTATTGCTGGAATTTAATATGGTGTTGGCCCACTCTCAGCCTTGATGACAGCTTCCACTCTCGCAGGCATACGGTCAGTCATGTGCTGGAAGGTTTCTTGGGGAATGGCAGCCCATTCTTCATGGAGTGCTGCACTGAGGAGAGGTATCGATGTTGTTCGTTGAGGCCTGGCACGAAGTCGGCATTCCAAAACATCCCAAAGGTGTTCTGTAAGATTCAGGTGAGGACTCTGTGCAGGCCAGTCCATTACAGAGATGTTATTGTCGTGTAACCACTATGCCACAGGCTGTGTGTTATGAACAGCTGCTCAATCGTGTTCAAAAATGCAATCGCCATCCCCAAATTGCTCTCCAACAGTGGGAAGCAAGAAAGTGCTTAAAACATCAATGTAGGCCTGTGCTGTGATACTGCCATGCAAAACAACAAGGCTGCAAGCCCCCTCCATGAAAAACATGACCACACCATAATATCACCGCCTCTGAATTTGCTGTTGGCAATACACACACTGGCAGATGAAGTTCACTGGGAATTCGCCACACCCACACCCTGCCATCGGATCGCCACATTTTGTACCGTGATTCGTCACTCCACACAACGTTTTCTACTGTTCAGTCGTCCAATATTTACAGTATTTACACCAAGCAAGGTGTTGTTTGGCATTTACCAGTGTGATGTGTGACTTACGAGCAGCCACTCAACCATGAAATCCAACTTTTCTCGCCTTGTGCCTAACTGTCATAGTACTTTCAGTGGATCCTGATGCACCTTGGAATTCTTGTGCGTTGGTCTGGTTAGATGTCTGTCTATTACGCGTTACAACTCTCGTCAACTGTCGGTGGTCTCTGTCAGTCAACAGACGAGGTTGCCTGTATGCTTGTGTGTTGTACATGTCCCTTCACATTTTCACTTCACTATAACATTGGAAACAGTGGATCTAGGAATGTGCAGGAGTGTGGATATCTCATTTACAGACATATGACAAGTGACACCCAATCACCTGACCACGTTCGAAGTTCGTGAGTTCCGTGGAGCACCCCATTCTGCTCTTTCACAATGTCTAATAACTACTGGGGTCACTGATATGGAGTACCTGGCAGTAGGTGGCAGTACAATGCACGTAATATGAAAAACATTTTTTGGGCATGTCCGGATACTTTTGATCGCATAGTGTATTTATTTATACACTGTATGTATGAAAAATAGGTAAATTATTATTATTTTTTTTTATTTTTTTTTTTTTTATGATCAGCTTCAAATATGATTAAGAAATAAATGTATGTACTGATAGCTGGCAATATAATTCCAAAATCCCTAAAAAGACTTCTGCAAAGAATGATCTGATACATACAGATCATTATTTGTTATAATACTTACTTTTTTGCACTCACAGCCAATGTATATTATTCAGCTGAGAAAGTTTACACAAACACACAGGGAAAACTATACTAAAAAATGATTTTACTTCTGTGTGGGACCACAGTCATACAAAACTTTCTGAAAGATGTAACCGTCATTTGACTGAACAACATTAAGGAAGTTCAGGTATAATACTGACAGAACACAGGCTGTGTGGAAAATGCTTTTATGATTATTAAGTGACATTTGTTCCAGGTAGCTATTATATCGCTCTTGAAGCATCTCACTCAACAGTGGTTGCTCAGTAAATTCTTGCTTTCTTTTCCCTTCATGAAAAATGCAATCTAAACTTATCACCAACTACCTACCACTCCTGCAGGCTGTTTAGCTTGCTTTACTGAATACTTTTCCATTCAGTTGCCCTGCCAAATACTGATATGAAATTCAAGGTGCACTAACTGTCAATGAAGAACCAAAGCAAACCTTCAGATAAATCGTACTATATTCTGGATCTTTAACAACTGAAGAAAAGCTCCTGTGCAGCTACATCTTAATAATATACTCTTCATGGGACATCCACAGCTGCTCCTGAACTTTTTTCGTGATAGATAAATCCATTCCAGTTGTACTTCACAAAAACTTTATTTGGAAGAAAAAAAAAAACAAAACAAAACAAAAACATATACATGACCTGGATTTCAGGATGGAAATCCCATCTTCAGATGATTGATTGCACACAAGAAATTGTATGTCACGCAAAAAATCTAATAAATTTATCAAGTATCATGTGAGAACTCATGTGGACGAAGCATGAAAAAAATCCTTTGAATCAATCAGTAAATCTGGTGGACAGGTGCATATAAGTGCCAAACCTGCCACAGGTCCTGGATGCTTAGCAAAACTATTGAACAGACAGAAGATGAGAATTATTTCTTGAAACCTAAGTCATGTGTAAGGTTTTATTCTACTAGAGGTTTCGTCAAGTACAACTAAAACAAACAAACACCATCCAAACAGGCCTTGAAGGCCCAACAGTATCAACGGGCTGCCGTGTAATCCTCAAGTCCTTAGGTGTCACCGAATGTGAGTATGTAGGGGCATGTAGTCAGCAGACCATTCACCTGGCCATTGTCAGTTTTCATGACCAGTGTCGCTACTTCTCAATCGAGTAGCTCCTCAATTGGCTCCACAAGGCCAATGCACCCTGCTTGCCAACATTACCTGGCAGACCCGGGCAGTGACCTATCCAAGTAGTGAAGCCCGACAGCACCTAACTTCGGTGATCTGACAGGAACCAGTGTTACCATGGCAGCAAGGCCATTGGCATCAAGTAGAACCAGGGCAGATTTATTTCTTGTGATAAATCTCAGTAGTTTTGCAGTAAATTATAAGGGGCATTCAAAAAGAAATGAGCTGGAGGCATAATTACAGAAACCAGTACCTGTATGTTAGAAGTATTGACCCTGGCTGTTGAGATACTTGTCCCACTGTGACACAAGACTGTGAATGGCTGTCTCATAAAATTCCCAGGGCTGCAATGTTAACCAGTTCCGTACGTACATCTGGACATCGTAATCCTAGGTGAATCGTTTGCCCCACAGGAAACCAAAAATGGTGTAATCATACTGTAAGGAGGTTGGCCAAGAACCTCCCATTTGAATATCTGCAGGAATGCCACGATTGTGTTGGCCTTATGAAGCTTTGCATTGTCGTGAAGCAAATTGATCCCAAGGGTGAAATTGCCTGGTCGTTTTGATTTGATCGTTTGGCGAATGGTGGTCAAGGTTTGCATTCACTGTTGTCCCGTGCTACAGGAAGTGAATCAGAAGGGGGCCATCTTGGTCAAAGAAGAACGTCAGCATAACCTTTCTGATTCACCTCAGACGACGACGTCCAGCTGTATGTGCGGAACTGGTTAACATTGCAGCCCCAGGAATTTTATGACACAGCCATTCACCACCTTATGTCACAGTGGGACAAGTGTCTCAACAGCCAGGGTCAGTAGTTCTAACATAATCGTACTGGTTCCTGTAATTATGCCTCTGGCTTCTTTCTTTTTGAATGCCCCTTATGCTTTACTAAAAATGTTCTGATAGTCAGCTAGTCATAAAGTTATGGTTGTTGTAGTTGTAGTTGTCTTCAGTCCGAAGACTGGTTTGATGCAGCTTTCCATACTGCACTATCCTGTGCAATCCTCTGAATAACTACTACAACTCAAATCCTTGTAACCTGCTTACTGCATTCATCTCTTGCTCTTCCTATATGATTATTACCTCCCACACTTACTTCCAGTTCTAAATTGGTGATCCCTTGATGTCTCAGAATGTATCTTATGATCCAATTCCTTCTTCTAGTGAGTCTGTACCACAAATTTCTTTTCTCCCCAGTTCTGTTCAGTCTGTCGTCATTAGTTACATGATCTACCCACTGAAACTTCTGCATGCTTCTGTAGCACCACTTTTCAAATGTTTCTATTTTCTCCATCCTAAACTGTTATTTCACTTCTATACATGGCTACACTCCATACGAGTACTTCCCGAAAATATTTCCTAACTCTTAAATCAATATTTGATGTTAACAAATTTCTCTTCTTCAGAAACACTTTTCTTGCCATTGCCAGTCTACATTCTATATATTCTCTACTTTGGCCATCATCAGTTATTTTGCTGCCCAAATACCAGAACTCAACTACTACTTTCATAGTCTCATGAAATAATGTAATTCCCTCAGCATCACTTGATTTAATCCTTGATTTGCTATGTCCTTGTTTTGCTTTTGTGGATGCTCATCTTATATCTTCCTTTCAAGACGCTGTCCTTTCTGTCCAGCCGCTCCTCAAAGTCCTCTGCTGTCTTCAAAAGAATTACAGTGTCTTTGGCAAACATCCAAGGTTTTATTTCTTCTCCCTCTACTTTAATTCCTACTCCAAATTTTTCTTTGGTTTTCTTTACTGCTTGCTTACAGTACAGATTGAATAAGACCAGCAATGGGCTACAATCCTGTCTCACTTTTTTATGAGCCACTGTTTCCCTTTCACATGTCTCAACTCTCGTAACTGCTGCCTAGTTTCTATATAAATTGTAAATAGCCTTTCACTCCCTGTATTTTATTTTTACTTCCTTTAGAATTTCGAAGAGAATATTTCAGTCATATTGTTAAAATATAAGTCTACAAATGCTAAAACATAGTTTTGTCTTTCCTTAACCTTCGTTCTAGGAAGATTCTAGTCATTATTGCCTTGCATATTCCTACATTTCTCTGGGTTCAAAACTGACCTTCGCCAAGGTTGGCTTCTACCAGTATTTCCAATCTTCTGTAAAGAATTCTTTTTAGTATTTTGCAACAATGACTTATTAAACTGACAGTTTGGTAATATTCACACCTGTCAGTGCATGCTTTCTTTGGGATTGGAAGTATATTCTGCTTGAAGTCTGAGGGTATTTCACCTGCCTCATACATCTGCTCACCAGGTGGAAGAGTTTTGTCATGGCTGGCTCTCCCAAAGCTATATGTAGTTCTGACAGAATATCAGCTACACCAGGGACGATGTTTTGACTTAGTTCTTTCAGTACTCTCTCAGATTCTTATTGTGGTGTCATATCGATCATCTTTCATTCCTGTAATAGTTATGGTTAGAGCATGAAGAGCTGAAATTTGTTGTCAATTTGGTTCACTGCTCATTTAAAAAATTAAAATTTTAGTGAAAAAATATTTCTTGTATATTGCCTTATTCAGCTATAAAAACATTTCAATTGTGATGCGGATCTTAAATAGGTGGCACACAGAAATGACAATAGTGTTCAATGTGTTGAGGTGCAATACCAACTCAAGAAAAGTTTAAGTTCCTAGTATCACATAACTGATCAAAACCAGGGTATTTTCAGTTTCTTGTGTGATGCCTGCTGTCAGTGAGTTAAAGACTGATGCACTAGATTGTAAGACTGAACCTCAATTGGGCAAGTGAGGTCTACATTGAAATTATTTTTGTTTGTAGTATTATGGTTGCGACTTTAATAGTTAATCCTGAAATTCAGTCCTGTTACCACCCACAAATTCTTTAATGGGGTAAATGTATTGACACATAGAGTAAGAATCCAATTACAACTTTTTTAAGATCAGGAGTGAAGCTGGAACACTGTTCCATAATTTTCATGGCTGTGGCATCTTTATAAGCATACATGTATCTCAGCAAACATGACTGTTTTTCAAGTGTCCTTCAGTTTTCTGAGTAAAGTATTTATATTGGCCACAATTAGGAATGGGCCAAGTATCAAACCTAAGTCCCGTGTTATCATTAGTTAATCTAACCCTCTGCCTTTGGTTGGTGAGGTATGATACCACTGAAGTAAGAGGCCATAATGTTTTACTTTCTCTAGCAATTTTTTGTTTGTCTACACAATCATAGTTGTGGCCTGGTCACAGAAAATGCCAAAATGGCGGTTTTTCACGTTTAATTCTATCAGAACTGAGTTTGTGGAATCTTTTATTGCTTTCTCTATTAACAAGCCTTTACAGAAATTCAACTGAGCAATTGCCAAAAGATTGTTACCAAAAAGGTGATTCAGTATTCTGTTATAACCTACCTTCACAAAATTATTTGAAAATAATTAGAGGTTACTTGCTTATTATGAGTCTCATAAATAGCTGTTAACTATTGCACAAAAGTCCTGGGAAATTAAATCTTGCTCATTGTTTACAAAATTAATTAATCAGGAGTGACACACTCATACCAGTGCAAAGTTTCAGCACTTTGACACATTATCATCATTCTGTTTCAGTGTAATGTACTAATGCTAAGTTTTTTCATCCCACAGGAAACCACAGAACTAGAAGAGGACAGGCAGAAGTAGCAGAATACGGACTGGATAAAGAAATGTCTGCATGTAAAATCTGCCTTGGGAGCCTGAACGGAATATTGTCTACAAGCATGTAACGGAATATTGTCTACAAGCATGTTTTGAGGCAAACATCTACCATTGAGTGTGTATGGGCTGTTGATAACGACTATAGACAGCCAAAAATGGTATCATTAGTGAGCAGTTTCATGGACATTAACTAAAGCAAACTTTAAAAGGAATGTGCTCACATGTGCTCTCAGCTAATAACATCGCAAATCTATATATTTGTGTATAATCCATACAGTTCTTTATTACTCTAATTCTGATTTCTCCTTAATCTCTATTTTGTATAACAATTTAATATTCCAGACAAATGAAGTAAATGCAATGGTGATGGTCTCTTGTGTTTGTTATTGGTGAAACATTACCTTCTTGATGAAAAAAAAATTATTGTAATTGTTTATTGAAGATAGCTATATATTAGCTGGATTTCAACTTAAGATTGTACACTTGGAAGGATAAATAAATGGACAAAAATGAAATTTCTGCTTCTATCTTCATTTTTTATTAAAACCTGCACAAATCCTGAGTGCAATAATTAAAGTGCAATTTGTACTACCTTTGCCTTTCCTAATTGCATGTGACTGTTCCTGTTAATCAAGTTACTCTAAACATAATCATAATATAGTAGAGGAGATAGGTAGAGGGTTGTGTATATGTAACTGGCTTCTTTCTTTTTCAGCACTGATATTCAGTCCTAGTGATTATGGTATTACTTAATGGCACATAAACCTAACTGTTCACTACAGAGTGAATTATTGCATTACTGAATCAATAGTTATAGAATGCTGTATGTGCGCACACACTGTGGTATGCCTCAGTTGTACTTTGTTGACCTTGCTCATGTCAGTAAAATTATGAGTTACAAACAGAAAATAATTTAAAGTATCTTTTGATTCAGTTGTCCTGGTTCTCAACAACAACAACATGACAACGCTGAGCAGTGTAGGAAAATCAGTATCTGAAAGATAATTATTTTAAGCAGGAGTTATCTGAGTTGTTTATGGAAATGTAAGTAAAAAATACAGGACATATGACAAAAATAAAGGTCATTATTGGTGAATGCGAAAATAAAGTTACAAATGCTATTAATATATCTTCACACATTGAACAAGTCAGTAATGCTTCACGTTGATTGATGGAGTAGTTAGATGCCCTCCTGAGGGATATTTGGCAAATTCTGTCCAGTTGGTGCATTAGTGTGTCAAAATCCTGAGCTTGTTGGGAAGAGCCCTGCCCATAATGTTCCAAATGTTCTCAATTTGGGGAGGGATCCGGTGACCTTGCTGGCCAAAGTAGGATTAGGAAAGCTCGAAGACAAGCAGTAGAACATCTCGCCGTGTGTGGGTGGGCATTATCTTGCTGGAATATAAACCCAGGATGGCTAGCCATGAAGGGCAACAAAACAGAGCCCAGAATACATCGACATACCACTGTGCACCGAGTGTGCCATGGATGACAGCCAAAGGGATCCTGCTATGAAAAGAAATGGCACACCAGGCTATCACTCATGGTTGTTGGACCACACGGTGGACAGCAGTAAGGTTGCTATACTATTGTCCAGGGTGTCTCCAGACATGAGCCATGATGACAAGTGAAGACATCCAGACAGTAGTGGGATACGAACCCGACTGCCACCTGCCATAACACTCAACAACCAGGAGTGGTAGTCAGGGTGCCATTTCTTTTCACAGCTGGAGCCTTTCAGTTGTCATCTGCGGCACTCTTAAAGCACAATGTTATGTCGATGATGATGTGTCCCTTTTTGTAGCCCTTAATGGCAAGCCATCCTTCGCCTGCATTTCAGCAAGTTGGAGAATATCCTAGAAGCTATGTCAACATATGATGATGACAACTCTCTCAAACCCAATCCCACTAAAATGAAAATTTATGCTTTTCACCCACACACGCCTAGCAAATAGAAAGCTGCACTTCAACTGGACAGGATGTACCCTAGAGCACATAGACCAGCCTACATACCTCAGAGTGTTGCTTGTCAGGTACCTTACATACAAATATCGCTGTGAAAAAACCCAAAACAAGGTAGCAGCAAAGAACGATATCCTTGAGGCCCGTCCACACACAACGATCTGTCTGCGCAAATGTCTGCGCACATCCCATCTGCACGGACAGATCTTTGCGTGTGGACAGAAGGTTTGCACCAACCTGAGGTGTGTGCAAACCTGGAAGTTGGAGTTGGAGGTTTGAACGAAACCTCTCAAATCTGTGGGTTCAAACCACATCTGCGCAGACAAGTTGGAGCGTGTGGACAGGAGATCGCCGCAAATCTGGCGCGAAACAGCTGTTTGCTCAGTCTAGTCTTTGTCTTTGTGCGCACAGGGCATTGAAATGGCTGATACTCGTCAGTGTTCTCGAGAGTTTGTTAGTGAATTCATTGAAATATATAGAAACCACCCATGTTTGTGGAAGATTAAAAGTAAAGAATATAGTGACCAAGACAAAAAGACAGCACCACACAATGCTCTAATTGAAAAATTGTGGGCAGTTGACGCCTCGGCAAACAGAGAAACAGTAATTTAAAAAAATATATATTCGTTGCGAACTGTTTACCGAAAAGAGTTATCCAAAGTTCAGAAATCTAGAAGATCTGGTATAGGAATAGATCAAGTACACCAGCCAACGTTATGGTATTTTGATCTGCTCGGCTTTCTTAGTGATCAAGAAATGCTAAGACCAAGCAGGAGTACAATTCAAGATGAAATTGGAGTGTCAACATGCGAGGAAATGGAACACAAGGTAATGTAAAACAATATATTTCATATACGTTTATCAAAAGTTTATTCAAAAGAATATATTTGTGTGCAAACAATAGAAAATTAACTGTTGTTATAAAAAGAACTCATCCTTCAGGACAGTGTAAATAGCTTCCCATGTGTTGGGTATTATTTCACTCAACGCTTGTTTCGATATTGCAGTTGAAAATTCCAAATCCTTGTAGCTGCTTCCTGTTGCTAAAAATCTTAATGTTACCGCCAGCCGTTCATGAGGAGAAATTTCCCTTCTCATACAAGTATTTTATCTCATAATATGAGGGGTTACAAGCTTTAAGAGATAATTATTAGTTTCGACATCCATCCGCAAATAATTTCGCCAGTCGTTAGGTTCGCCCTGCAACTCTCGCAGTAAATTTACGTGAGAGAACTGCTTTCGCTTTAGCAGCCACTGTCTACACCATTTTGACCACTTTCTCTGTTTCCTGCGGTTGGTCTGAATGTTTTTTGCAATACAAGTTGCAAACACAGACCACAACAGAACTTCCTCCATTTCTATATTTCAAAATAACTGAATTAAATTTTTGACATTTACGGGGAGCGTAGTCGCTTGCCACTGATATTTCTTTCCTACACCGACAGATGGTGGGCGAGTAGTAGATTGGGCTTTGTGTCGTGTGAACACACCACATTTGCAGCGATCTTTTGCATGTACAGACATCTGCGCCAATGTCTGCGCAGACAGATCATTGCGTGTGGACCGGGCTTTAGAAAGCTAATTGGCTGCAAGTGGGGCATCAAACGTAATGGGCTTAGAACCTCTGCTTTAGCATGTTGCCTTTCTGCAGCTAAGTATTCGTGACCTGTCTGGTCAAGATTGGTGCATGTGAGGTGGTCAACGTAAGCCTTAATGAAACCTGTGGGCTAGTTGCAGGATGAATGAAGCTCACTCCACTTGAAAACTCTAGCAAGCTTCAGGTTTCAGCAGTCCCCAAGTCTCATAGGGTAGCTCACGAACATAATGAGCAGTTCAGAAAGATGTTTGATGAGCATCATCCACTATATGGGAGCCTCAATGGATTAAAAAGATTAAAACCAGGATATCGATTCCTCAATTACATCTCGGATGAACCCCCTATCGACTACCCTATTTTGGAATATCTATTGACCAGTGTTGAATTAAAGTACAAGTTGTGGAAAATGTTACACCTTATCGGAACCAGCGTAGTTGGTGTAAAAATTAATCTGATAAACTGAGGCATATTAGAACATGATGACAATAAGTGCAACTGTGGAGAAGTAAGAAACACAGAACAACTTCTAACATGCCAAAATTGCCCTGCATGTTGCTCCCTAGATAACTTCTGGCTAAGAAAGTCTGAAGGTTTCGACTTGGCCTGGTATTGGGCCGAAAAATTGACAGCTGCGGGCACGAAAAAGAAAAAATAAAGTGCAGCAAGTTAATGCTCGCCTGCACACAGTGAGAGTTTCTGCTGTTTGTGTTCGTGCATTTGGATATCCCACCTTAGCCAGCAAGGTTGCCAGATTTGTCCTCAGTTAAGAACGTCTGGAGTATCATGGGCAGGGCCCACGAGCCAGCTTGGGATTTTGATGATGTAATGGACCATTTGGACAGAATTTGGCATAGTGTCCCTCAGGGGGACATGCAACAATTCTGTCAATCGATGCCAAGCTGAATAACTGTTTGCGTAAGGGCCAGAGATGGGCCAAAGTGTTATTGACTTGCTCAATTTTTGAAGCACTTTCTCTTGAGTAAATCATCCAAATTTTCTGAAACTGTAATCATTTGTTTGTCTGTACATGTACTCGTGCATCACGTCTACCAATTTCTGTCCCATTCGGATAATTTCTTCATGGTGCGTGTTTTATTTTCTTTTCTTAGAGTGTATATATTTTCTAAAAATCGTGGAACATATATTGTTAAATGTGATCATCAAGTACAGTCAGAACTAATCCTGTGCAAAACATCTAGCTAGTTTTAAACAAAATTAAAGAAATTCCACACGAGTGAAGTTTTTAAAATTATGCTTGTCGGAAACAATACTCCTCCTGAACAGGCCACGAAGGCCCAACGGTACCGACCAGCCGCCGTGTCATCCGCAGCCCATAGGTGTCACTGAGTGCGGATATGGAGGGGCATGTGGTCAGCACACCGCTCTCCTGGCCGTATGTCAGCTGCTACTTCTCAATCAAGTAGCTCCTCAGTTTGCCTAACAAGGGCTGAGTGCACCCCACTTGCCAACAGCTTTCGGCAGACCAGATAGTCACCCATCCAAGTGCTAGCCCAGCCCGACAGCGCTTAACTTCGGTGATCTGACAGGAACCGGTGCTACTACTGCAGCAAGGCAAAGTCGTTCTTGGAAACAATACCTTTGACTGAATTGATAGATAATCTGTTCCATCATTTTGCTTTGCCTTGGAGTGTAAATGCTGCTTTGCTACATCTCTCATTGAGTGTTACTGGTCTATGATAAGATCTTTGACTGTGGCCAGTGTTGACACGTTGCCATAGTAAGTTGCAATGACAGCTAATAGTCAGTTATTCATTTCTACTTTCTCAGGTGCCAGTTCATTTTCTAATGAGCACTGCTTGTTTTTGTAAATGTAACACATTAGATACTTTTCAAAAAATTTCCCTCGGACACCAGGAAAATGAGTAAAATGTAGGGCATGCCTGGGAGTTTCTGGCTGTCCAGTAACCCTGCTGTAACCTCACATTAAATGAGGAATGATAAACCGATCAGACAACCAGGAATATATTTTCCAAAATAAATTTTTATCATGTGATTACGTAGACTTTCCCGGTGTAATAAGTCTTGAAAGCTCTTCGGGTGTACTGCCAAATCCTAAAATCAACTTGACTCCATATTTCGGCGATCCAACTGGTTGCCATCTTCAGGAAAAAGCTGCTTCTGCTGATGAGTCCCGCTGAGAACTGACGCCAGGCTGCAAATTAACGTCCTATATAGGCCACTGTTCACTACAAGGCGCATGCGCCGCCCATCACAGTTGCTTCCCTCCAAGACAGGGAGGTGGCGCCGCCCTTAGTGGAACACTGCTGGCAACGATATATCGTACTCAGGGCTGCACCGAAGAATGTTCAATTTTGATGCGAGATAATACAGGATTCCACATCTTGCTAAGAGGAAACCCATTGTCTCTGTTGATTAAATATTAAATATATAGGACATCGATTTGCAGCCTGGCGTCAGTTCTCAGTGGGACTCATCAGCAGAAGCAGCATTTTCCTGAAGATGGCGACCAGGTGGATCGCCAATTTTTCTTCCTATGTTCAGTACTTAATTTAACTCAATAAATTTCCCAAATCTAATAAAGCACAAAATTGCACAGTAGTTAATAACAATAACTATAATAATTATAATAGATCTGTGGGATAACGTAACAACCACTTCCTAGTCCTATCCTGCCTCTTCATTTCTTTAATTTACATTCACATTTCTCTCTTGACAGTCTCCCTCTTACTCTTTATTTCACATGTGGCCCCCACCCTCCCTTCCAAACCCACTCCTCTACATTAATTATATAACAACCAATATGATCAAATGGCACATTTGTCCTGAGCTTTTCATCTCCGATTGCCATGCAGAGCAGTTTCACCCAATCCTCCCACCCTCCAAACAGTGAAAGACAAAAATGTGAAAGCCTCATACAGTGATGACTCAAAACATTATGACCACTGCGCACCATGAGGTTGAATGCCTCCTGGTCATGTTGTGGGCACATGATGCAGTAAGGAAACAATGTAAGTGGAAGAGAGATGAATGGACAGTCATTATAGCAAATGATACAGGTCACAAATGTGGAAATTCACCGATATAAGCTTTTTTGACCAAGGCTGGACACAAGAATCTTGGTCGCCTGTTAGAGTACTACTGTTGTGAGCACCTATGGAAAGTGGTTGAAGGATGGTGGAATAATGAGCAGGCTGTATGGTATTGGACGACCACATCACAAAATGCAGAACTGAAGAGGATCCCCCACTATGTAACCCAGGATAGACAGTGGCAGGTCTGTAGGCAGAATACAACACTGGTACAGTAACAAGTGTTTCAGAGCACACCGTTCAAACGTCATTGTTGAAAATGGATGTGCATATCATACGACCCAGCAATGATCCTGTGTTGAACCAATGATATAGTCAGTTACAATTGCAGTGTGCACATGAAACACCCCCGTTATATCCTTTATTGGGTTTTGTGTCATTTACCATGTAAGTAGACTGTGTAGGTTTTTATGTTGGTAACACCATGTAGTGCTCTGTATGAAACTCACTGACTGTGCTGTGTGCAGTCTGTGGCTGGTTGGCGTTGTTGGAATATTCGCTATTGTAGTGTTGGGCAGTTGGATGTGAACAGCACATAGCGTTGCGCAGTTGGAGGTGAGCCGCCAGCAGTGGTGGATGTGGAGAGACATATGCCAAAAGTTTTGAGAGATTACTATGTGAGCACGATCTGGACGTGTGTCTGCCAGAAAAAGGAAATTTGTTAAGATGTATGTCATGAATTGATATATATACAGGGTGGTCCATTGATTGTGACTGGACCAAATATCTCACGAAATAAGCATCAAATGAAAAAACTACAAAGAACGAAACTTGTCTAGCTTGAAGGGGGAAACCAGATGGCATTTTGGTTGGCAAGCTAGATGGCGCTCCATAGGTCAAACGGATATCAACTGCATTTTTTTAAAAAATAGGAACCCCCATTTTTTATTATATATTCATGTAGTACGTAAAGAAATATGAATGTTTTAGTTGGACTACTTTTTTCGCTTTGTGATAGATGGCGGTGTAAAAGTCACAAACATATGGCTCACAATTTTAGACGAACTGTTGGTAACAGTTAGGTTTTTTAAATTGAAATACAGAATGTAGGTACATTTGAACATTTTATTTCGGTTGTTCCAATGTGACACATGTACCATTATAAACTTATCATTTCTGAGAACGCATGCTGTTACAGCGTGATTACCTGTAAATACCACATTACCGTAATAAATGCTCAAAATGATGTCCATCAGCTTCAATGCATTTGGCAATAAGTGTAACGACGTTCTTCTCAACAGCGAGTAGTTCGCCTTCTGTAATGTTCGCAGATGCATTGACAATGTGCTGACACATGTTGTCAGGCATTGTCAGTGGATCACGATAGCAAATATCCTTCAACTTTCCCCACAGAAAGAAATCCGGGGACGTCAGATCCGGTGAATGTGCTTCGATGACCAATCCACCTGTCATGAAATATGCTATTGAATACCGCTTCAACCGCACAAGAGCTATGTGCCGGACATCCATCATGTTGAAAGTACATCGCCATTCTGCCATGCAGTGAAACATCTTGTAGTAACATCAGTAGAACATTATGTAGGAAATCAGCATTTAGATTGCCATCGATAAAATGGGGGCCAATTATCCTACCTCCCATACATTAACCTGCCAAGGTCGCTGATGTTCCGCTGGTCGCAGCCATCGTGGATTTTCCGTTGCCCAATAGTGCATATTATGCTGGTTTACGTTACCGCTGTTGGTGAATGACGCTTCGTCGCTAAATAAAACGCGTGCAAAAAATCTGTCATTGTCCCGTAATTTCTCTTGTGCCCAGTGGCAGAACTGTACACAATGTTCAAAGTTGTCGCCATGCAATTCCTGGTGCATAGAAATATGGTATGGGTGCAATCAATGTTGATGTAGCATTCTGAACACTTACATTTTTGAGATTCCTGCTTCTCATGCAATTTATCTGCTACTGATGTGCGGATTAGCCGCTACAGCAGCTAAAACGCCTACTTGGGCATCATCATTTGTTGCAGGTCGTGGTTGACATTTCACATGTGGCTGAACACTTCCTGTTTCCTTAAGTAACGTAACTATCCGGCGAATGGTCCGGGCACTTTGATGATGTCGTCCAGGATACCGAGAAGCATACATAGCACACGCGCATTGGGCATTTTGATCTCAATAGACATACATCAACACGATACCGACCTTTTCCACAATTGGTAAATGGTCCATTTTAACATGGGTAATGTACCACGAAGCAAATACCGTCCGCAGTGGCGGAATGTTACGTGATACCATGTACTTATACGTTTGTGACTATTACAGCGCCATCTATCACAAAGCGAAAAAACTGGTCCAACTAAAACATTCATATTTCCTTACATACTACACGAATATGTAATAAAAAATGGGGGTTCCTATTTTAAAAAATCCGTTTGACCTATGGCAGCGCCATCTAGTGGGCCACCTCGTTTCCCCCTTCAAGCTAGATGCGTTTCGTTCTTTGTAGTTTTTTCGTTTGATGCTTATTTGATGAGATATTTGGCCTGGTCACTATCAATGGACCACACTGTATATATGATGACATTTGAACATTATTAAGATAAATACATTGTTGGTTCTGTATCAAAATTTTTTATTTGCTAACTATGCCTATCAGTAGTTAGTGCCTTCAGTAGTTAGAATCTTTTATTTAGCTGGCAGTATTGGCACTCGCTGTATTGCAGTAGTTCAAGTAATGAAGATTTTTGTGAGGTAAGTGATTCATGAAAGGTATAGGTTATTGTTAGTCAGGGCCATTCTTTTGTAGGGATTATTGAAAGTCAGAGGGAATCTGAACATACTCAATGTTCAGATTTCTCAGATGTTTGAAAATCAAATAACGTAAGAGGTTTACTAGCACAGTCATTCATAATTTTTCCAAAGGGGATGTTGCAATCGAAGCCGCCAAACAGTTAATTATTAAGAATATATGACCGTGTGCTTAATGGATGAAAGGCCATCAGCTTTTCTGCTGTGGTTTCGGGGCAGAATTTGAACAGAGTGCAGCTGTTCTGAGATGGAGTAGTTAATGATTGGAAGTTTTTCTACATTGAAGACCACAAAGGTTGCGATATACAAACTGATATGTATTTTCTATTAACACACAAATTCTGAGGCAGTTGTTACCTTCGCCTTACACATTTATTTATGGTTATATCTTTTATTTGTTTCTGATTTTAAGTACTTCATCACACGCAATGATGATGGACAACATTCATGACAATCCTCACTGCAATCCACGGTTGTTGCTGGCCTACGCAGTTGATGCGAAAAACGTAATTCGGCACTTGTCACTTCTGGTTTTATATCACTCGCAAATCGGTATTGCTGAGGGTCAACCCCATGATGATAAGGGGACGCGCTCATTTGTCACATTCCGGTGAATTTACAATTTACTCTTCACTCGGCACATCCGCCATTGACACCGTACTCAGCTCGATCGCCATTATTTTATCTTAATGAGTCTTTCCAGTACTGCTTTCACCCTACACTAATCTCACTGCCTCCTGCTGCGCTCTACAATCGTCTCCTGTCTGCTATCGACCTGCGTGTCTGATACTAATATCTATGTTCGTGGGATGACGTATCCCTTACAACAGCAGCACCGAACTTTCACTGTGGATCAATAGAAACATGTCGCCTGTCGAATGAATTGCACTTCTTGTTACACCTTACACGCCATCATCCAGGCGAATGACTCGACAAAACATGCACTGTGCCACAGACGGAGGCCTGTGAGGGCAGAATTATGCTATGCGGTACATTGGACTTCCATGGGATCTCTGGTGGCATGCGAAGGCAACATGACAGCAGTCAACTATGTGAACATTATTGTGGGCCACCTGCATTGCTTTACACTTGAAGTCTCCACCTACTATGATATCTTCCAGCAGGATAACTGTCCATGTTGCAAGGTCAGAATCATGCTAAGTGAACTCACATTGATGTCTTGGCCAGCAAATGTACTCGATCTGTGCACATTGGAACACATCTCATGTGCCAGATGTGTGCCCGTAGATCACCATCCCATAATTTGTGGGAATTGCTTGACCTGTGCATAGACATATGGGACCACACACTTTTTGTGAATTGTGTTTTATTCATCTCATGGCGTACATTTACTGTACATTTGATTTGTGTACAGGAGACATGTCAAAAGTTTATAAAATAATTACAGTGATTTTTACATTAATAAATAATAGCACTATAATAAATAGCGACACTATAAGGATAACACATTGTACACAGCTCAAATTTCCAGTTTGTCCCGCATGAATTCACCCAAACCTAAATTCATCTGTTCCCTTTTAATTTATTACAAATTTTTCATTCCCATGTATTGAGGTCCCTGGGCATACAGTCTGAGGCGGTGGGTGGGGAGCATAAAATTTTCTTTGTTTCTGGTAACATGTGAATGGACAGAATGGCTTCCCTCAAATAATTCATGTCCGGTGTACAAAAATATAATAATCTCATATATGTATTAGGATAGCAGAGTTAATATTTTAAGTTTTCTAAATAATGGTCGACATGGTTCTTTGTGATTTGCAGTGCACATATTTTGTATGATTTTTTTCTGTATTTTTAGTATCCGCACTATTTTTTTCGTGTCACCACAAAAAACAATACCGTACCTAATAATGGATTCGAAGTAGTTTGTATATGCTACTTTTCGTGTGTCCATATTAGTAGCAGTTGACAATATTTGCATTGCAAATGCAAAGCTGCTCAGTTTGTTTGCCAGGTATTCAATGTGTGTGTGCGCCAGCCCAAATTTTTATCTACATTTAATCTTAAGAATTTGACTGAGTCAACTTCTTCTATACCTTGGTTGTCGTGTACCAAGTTTCTAAGGTACTGAGGGTACTGATCACAGATTTGGGAATTTTTTCTGAGTCCTGATCTTCAACTAAGACAGAAGTATCATCTGTGAACAGAACTGATGGGGAGCTGATATTTAACGGTAAGTCATAAATATTTAAGAGAAATAGGACTGGGCCTAATATGGGGCCTTATGGAACACCCTGACATATTTTTTTTCCAGTCAGAAAAATAATATGTGCCATGTGAAGAACTGCTAACTCTTTGCTTTCTGTTGGATAAGTAGGATTTAAGCCATTGTAGGGCACTGCCTCTAATGCCATACTTTTCAAGTTTGTAAACAAGCAATGCATGGATTACAAAATCAAATGCCTTTGTGAGGTCTCAGAAAATTCCTGCCACCTTATTTCTCTTGTCTAACGAAGTACTTATTTTCTCAGTGAAACTGTTTACTGCATCCATGGTGTTTTTATCCTGCTGAAAACCAAATTGATTGTTTAGAGTAACAGAATATTTTGCAATGAAGTTTTGGATTTGTGCAACAGCAGGTTTTTCTGATATTTTAGATAGGACTGGGAGAATCAAGATAGGATGATAATTTCCCATTATCTCTCTTGATCCCTTCTTGAAGAGTGGTTTGACTTCGGCATCTTTCATTACCTCTGGGAAACAGCCCTCTTCAAAACATTGATTTATTATCTGAGATAGTGGGTTTGCAATTTTATTGTGTACCACTTTAATAACTTTGGGGGTATTCCATCCCAACCTGCAGATTTTTTGTTTCTTAATGTTAGAATAGCTTTTTCTACACCCTCCACAGAAACTTCTGAGAATTTTGTAAAGTTTTCACCTAGGCCAAAGGGATTTACTTTGTTGTGATAATCTGTTACATCTACATCAGACTTTTCTACATTTATAAAGAATTCATTAAAGTACTCTGGTATTTGAGTTAGATTTACAATAGTATTTCCTTCAACGTCAACTTTTGGAATTTCTTGGTTACAGGCTTTGACACCTAACTCAGATTTAATGACAGACCACACAGCATTTGTCTTATTTTTAAGATTTAAAATTAGCCTGTGATTTGCCAGTTGTTTTGCTGCCTTGACAACTCTTTTAAATGTGGTTTTATAGAGTCTTAACATATTTAATGAAATCAATATTTTTATAATAGTTTAGTTCTCTGTGCAGTTGCCTTTTCCTTACACTGGAAATTTTTATGCCCTGGTTAATCCACTTTACTGTATTTGTTGTTTTACTGCTGTGCAGAGTCTAGGTGGAAATGTTTCATTAAAGTCTCCAAGAAAACTATTTAGGAATTTCTCAGAGTTTTTGTCGCTTGAGTTACAATAATCAAAAGGTCGTGTTTTATCTCTTAGCTTCTCACTAAATGTTAGTAAGTTTTCTTTGCTAAAGTTCCTGCTCGTATGGGTACCCATACATGAAATGTTTCTGTGTCTGTAGCAGCTCAATGAATAATGCACAATGATCTGAAATACCTAAATCTAGACAAAATGTATGCACATATTCATATACATAATTAGTTAGAACACTGTCAATGCATGTTGCTGATTGCCCATTGTCACTAGTAAATTAAAAAAAATCAATTTGAAACCATATTTCTTTACTAAGTCAATGAAACTTCAAGCATGGCTGCTATCACATGTGATATTAATATTAAAATCAGCAGCTATTACTGATTTTCTCTTTTTTTCTCTGCAAAGGTCTTCTAGCATAATTTGAAGCTTAGATAAGAATAGTTCTGTTGTTGATGTCCCTGGAATTCTGTATATTGATATTATTATAACATTTGCTAGTGAGTCCACTATTTCTACACTATTTCAAAAAGCTCTTGAACACACATTCTTCATTTAAATAATTAAAACAGTTTCTGGTCTTATAATTTATATCATTATGTAGAAGTATACATGAGCCTCCACATGACTTGTTTCTCCAGCAAAAGCTACTTGCTAATCTTCTCACACTTCTGGAATCCTGTCAAGGATTTTTAGATTCCATGCCACACAGAATTTCTGTTGTACTGTATTTGAAAAGTGGAACAACACACTATTAAACAGGTGGTCATAATGTTTTGGCTTGTCAGTGTATGTAATCATAGCACAAATAGCTGTAACATCATGTTAGAATCCTCATCATTGTTTACCAAGACTGTTTTGCATGTAACAACTATGGCACTGATTTCTGTTACAGCTTTGATGTCACTGTGGCTACAGAAGTTGATGCTGACAGAAATAGGAGACAGTCTAAAAGTTTTAGATGAGTTTGTTATTTGAGCACTGAAATAAAATTGTAGAGGGAGACCTAGCCTTGACTACAGTAAGCACATTCAAATGGATGTAGGTTTCAGTAGTAGCACAGAGATGAAGTTGCATGCACAGGATAGAGGGGCATGGAGAGCTGCCTCAGAACAGGAAGACCACAACTACAACAACAACAGAAGTTACAATTGTAAGTCACATAGAGAAAGGTAGCTGGATACTGATATCTTTGTCTCCTTCAAATATGTCTCAAAATATTTGTTTTCCACCAATCTACCAAGGTTACATTTTGTGGAAAATAACCAAAGGCACCTCAAAGTAACAGAAGAAACTTGCAAAAGATGCACTTTATCAAGGAAATGTCGGCAAGGGATTTGTTAGCAACTGAAAGGAATGACACGTGTTACATGCTCTTGGTTTGTCTATTCATTTGTGAAGCTCTTGCTAGGTGGTGACAATTATGTTAGCACATTCTAGTCCACTGAAGTACAATATTTATGAACTTAGTATCTGTTTAATATAGTGGGTAGAATTTCTAATGCCATGAATCAAAACGTATAATTAACAATATCAAAATATTAACATTACACATTGATTAATGATCCAACAAAGTGTAATAGAAAGATACAAAGACAAGGGTATGAGAGTGAAAGTTTGGCCACTCTAGTGATTCCCTTTCATTGTAATCAGTGGCTGGCGTGACTCCCTTCCGCTAAGTTAGTTGAAACTTCTGGAAATCAACAAGAGCTGAATTCTGCAGAAGCCAGACTGCAAACTGGCATTCCAACATCTCGGGGTACAGCCTCAGGACTTGCTACTAGCTGTTTGCCGTGTGGCTAGGGCCTCCTGTCAGGTAGACCGTTCGCCTGGCGCAAGTCTTTCGAGTTGATGCCACTTTGGCGACTTGCGTGTCGATGGGGATGAAATGACGACAATAAGGACAACACGACACCTGGTCCCTGAGTGGAGAAAATCTCTGACCCAGCCTGGAATCGAACTGGGGCCGTTAGGTACGACATTCTGTCACGCTGACCACTCAGCTACCAGAGCGGACACTGTCTGTTTAAGAAAACATCATTTGATATCAACAATTATAAATCAAGATGACTGTAATTATCTAAATCTGTGGGAAATAAGTGAAATACTTTCTGATAGTTTAAATTCCACACAACATTACTGAAAATACACAGTAAGTAATGCAACACATATTTCTCAGCCTATTTTAGTTGAAAAATGCAGAATTTGTTGTGGGTAATCATGGAATATTCCCACTTCAGCCCCTACAGTTTCATGAAGTTTCGATATGTGGAGGCACTATACACAGCCTTCAAAACAGCACCTGTAACATAGGCACATTCCAAGCGGAGAACTGTCATTGAGTTTACGAAGGTTGTTTTTTAAGTAAGGGCCGTTCGCGTGTATAGTCCCGTAGTTCGCGTGGTTACTGCAACAAGCCACCGCACCACTTGCCAGCATCCTTCCCGTTCACACTGATGCAAGTTGCAGCTCTGTAGCTGACGTGTACACATCGCTGTGCTACTTTATAATGTTTACGATTATTGAATCGCCTGCCACGTGTGAGATACGGTCAGTGATACGTTTTTTGACCGCGAGAAGCCTATCAGCTGCAGAAATTCATCGTCAGTTAACAGAAATTAATGGCTTGAATGCAATGAGTGAAGGTAAAGTGCGAGAGTTTAAAAATGGCCGTCAAATTGTCCATGACGAAGAACACTCAGGCCGCCCTCTGCGATCACTGATGATTTGGTGGCTGCAGTCGAAACAAAGATTCGTGAGGACAGAAGATTCACAATTTCCACTCTTTCTTTGGAATTTCCACAATTTTCAAGATCGGTTTTGTACAAAATTGTGTCTGAAAACCTAAACTTTAAGAAACTGTGTTCTCGGTGGGTACCCAGACTCCTCACAGAGGACCAAAAGTGAAGAGATTTGCCACTTCATTGGACATTTTGATTCGTTACGAGGAAGAAGGGGATGACATGTTGAGTCAAATTGTCACTGGAGATGTAACATGGGTATCCCATATCACTCCCGAAAGCAAGCGACAATCGATGGAATGGCGACACACAACCTCACCCCTCAAGGTCAAAGCCAAACAGACGCTGTCAAAGCGCAAGATTATGGCAACTGTGTTCTGGGACCGGCGCGGTGTTTTGCTAGTGGACTTTATGCCACGAGGAACGACAATCAACTCAGATGCCTACTGTGCAACTGTAAAGAAGCTCCGCAGAGCAATTCAAAACAAAAGGCGCGGCATGCTGACAAAAGGAGTTTTGCTCCTGCACGATAATGCTAGGCCTCACACCTCTCAAAAGACTCGGGATTTGATCGATTCTTTGGGCTGGGAAGTTTTGGACCATGCACCATACAGCCCCGACCTTGCTCCTAGCGATTTTCACCTTTTCCGGTATCTGAAACACCATCTTGGCGGGCAGGGCTTCAATGACGACGATGAAGTGAAAGCGGCCGTGAACTCTTGGCTGTCAGAGCAGGCGGCCGAATTCTTTGAAGAGGGAATTAAAACTTAGTTGTACGGTATGACAAGTGCTTAAATAAACAAGGCAACTATGTAGAAAAATAGGTAAAAGTGTATAGAATCAGAAAATAAAAGTTTTTTTACAAAAGTATTTGTATCTTTTTTTAAAAATAAAACGGCCCTTACTTAAAAAACAACCCTCGTATTTTGGCAGGAAACCAGAGCATCGTAGATATTCACAGGTGCTTGCAGAATGTCTATGGAGACCTGGCAGTGAACAGAAGTACAGTGAGCCATTGGGTGAGGCATGTTATCATCACGGCGAGGTTGCATTAACCTGTCTGATCTCCTGTGTGCCAGCTGGCAACAGTCAGCTGTGACTCCTGCAATGTTATAACGTGTGGAGACTCTCATTTGAGGTGATTGATGGAACACAATCAAACACTTAGCTGCACAACTGGACATCTCTGTCGGTAGTGCTGACATACTTGTCCACTGGTTGCTGTTGTTGTTGTTGTGGTGGTCTTCAGTCCTGAGACTGGTTTGATGCAGCTCTCTGTGCTACTCTATCCTGTGCAAGCTTCTTCATCTCCGAGTACCTACTGCAACCTACATCCCTCTGAATCTGCTTAGTGTATTCATCTCTTGGTCTACCTCTACGATTTTTACCCTTCACGCTGCCCTCCAATACTAAATTGGTGATCCCTCGATGTCTCAGAACATGTCCTACCAACTGATCCCTTTTTCTAGTCAAGTTGTGCCACAAGCTCCTCTTCTCCCCAATTCTATTCAATACCTCCTCATTAGTTATGTGATCTACCCATCTAATCTTCAGCATTCTTATGTAGCACCACATTTTGAAAGCTTCTATTCTCTTCTTGTCTACACTATTAATCGTCCATGTTTCACTTCCATACAAATACTTTCAGAAACGACTTCCTGACATTTAAAAAAAAAAAATGTTTCAAATGGCTCTGAGCAATATGGTACTCAACTTCTGAGGTCATTAGTCCCCTAGAACTTAGAACTAGTTAAACCTAACCTAAGGACATCACACACATCCATGCCCGAGGCAGGATTCGAACCTGCAACCGTAGCGGTCTCGCAGTTCCAGACTGCAGTGCCTAGAACCGCATGGCCACTTCGACCGGCCCTGACATTTAAATCTATACTCGATGTTAACAAATTTTTCTTCTTCAGAAACGCTTTCCTTGCCATTGCCAGTCTACATTTTATATCCTCTCTACTTTGACCATCATCAGTTATTTTGCTCCCCAAATAGCAAAACTCCTTTACTACTTTAAGTGTCTCATTTCCTAATCTAATTCCTTCAGCATCACCCACCTTAATTCGACTACATTCCATTATCCTCGTTTTGCTTTTGTTGATGTTCATCTTATATCCTCCTTTCAAGACACTGTCCATACGTTCAACTGCTTTTCCAAGTCCTTTGCTGTCTCTGACAGAATTACAATGTCATCGGCAAAACTCAAAGCTTTTATTCCTTCTCCATGGATTTTAATACCTACTCTGCATTTTTCTTTTGTTTCCTTTATTGCTTGTTTGATATACAGATTGAATAACATCGGGGAGAGGCTACAACCCTGTCTCACTCCCTTCCCAACCACTGCTTCCCTTTAATACCCCTCGATTCGTATGACTGCCATCTGCTTTCTGTACAAATTGCCAATAGCCCTTCGCTCCCTGTATTTTACCCCTGCCACCTTCAGAAATTGAAAGAGAGTATTCCAGTCAACATTGTCAAAAGCTTTCTCTAAGTCTACAAATGCTAGAAATGTAGGTTTACCTTTCCTTAATCTTTCTTCTAAGATAAGTCATAGGGTCAGTATTGCCTCACATGTTCCATCATTTCTACAGAATCCAAACTGATCTTCCCTGAGGTCGGCTTCTATCAGCTTTTCCATTCGTCCGTAAAGAATTTGCATTAGTATTTTGCAGCTGTGACTTATTAAACTGATAGTTTGGTAATTTTCACATCCGTCAGCACCTACTTTCTTTGGGATTGCAATTATTATATTCTTCTTGAAGTCTGAGGGTATATCACCTGTCTCATACATCTTGCTCACCAGATGGTAGACTTTTGTCAGGACTGGCTCTCCCAAGGCTGTCAATAGTTCTAATGGAATGTTGTCTACTCCGGGGGCCTTGTTTCGACTCAGGTCTTTCAGCGCTTTGTCAAACTCTTCACACAGTATCATACCTCCCATTTCACCTTCATCTACATCCTCTTCCATTTCCATAATATTGTCCTCAAGTACATCACCCTTGTATAGACCCTCTATATACTCCTTCCACCTTTCTGCTTTCCCTTCTTTCCTTAGAACTGGGTTTCCATCAAAGCTCTTGATATTCATGCAAGTGGTTCTCCTTTCTCCAAAGGTCTCTTTAATTTTCCTGTAGGCAGTATCTATCTTACCCCTAGTGAGATAAGCTTCTACATCCATACATTTGTCCTCTAGCCATTCCTGCTTAGCCATTTTGCACTTCCTGTCGATATCATTTTTGAGACGTTCGTATTCCTTTTTGTCTGCTTCATTTACTCCACCGGTTAGGGTGGGTTTCTCGCATTCTAACAGAAGACCGTAAAGAGTTCGAAGAACCTCGTGCAGAATTTCTTGCACATTACAAAGCTGATTGTGACAGTTTCTTGTCGAACCTTGTCACAGGTGATGAAACGTGGGTTCCTCACTTCATACTGGAAACAAAATGACTATCCGTTGAGTGGTGCCAGACCATCTCTCTGATGAAAAAGTTCAAAGCTGGTGAACTCATGGGAATGGTCTTCTGTGGCTCTGAATGGGTTATTCTGTTTGATCTCCTCGCACGTGCTGCAAATATCAAATCTGAAGTGTGTTGTGACACCCATAAGAAATTGAAGAAACTACTTCAGCAATTTGTTGCCACAAAAATGCTAGCAAACTTCTCCTTCTCCATGACAATGCGAGGCCTCATATATGAGGCTGCACACCAGAGGAGCTCCCAAAACTTCATCGGACTGTTCTTCCTCGTACAACCTACAGCCGGATTCTCGCATCTTCTGACTTCTGTCTGCTCAGTCCACTGAAGGATGAACTCCGTGGGAAGCAGTACATGGGTGACGGGGAGATTATTGATGCAGAAAGACATTGCCTGCAATCTCAACCAGTGAAGTGGTACCTTGGGGGCATACAGGTCCTCCCAGAATGGAGATTACATTGAAAAATAGGTTTTTATAACCAAAGAATATGGTGTATTGCAATCCTGAATAAAACCGACATGCTTTCAGAAAAAACAAGTGATGCATTACTTATTGAGCACCTGTTGTATTTTAATGTATCTTTTGGGGCAGCTGTGTCTAAGAGCCTTTAACTATATGCTATGACCATAAAAGAAGAATCTCAGACATAGCGCTGCCTTCGGTTTTTACTGTAATATAAAGGATTTTTTAAAAACAAACCAGAAGCAATTGTGTTGCTTGCGAGCTCCAAAATGATAATAACTGAGCTATTTGTATATGATACGCAAGTAACAGCTTCACATCAAAAAATAACAGATACCAAATGCTATGGTAACTTCATCATTAATCATAAAGGGAAATGTAAAAGTGAACAATGTAAAACTCCTAATATTTTCAGTGGCTGTTTCTCCTCAGTTGGTAAAACTATCAATGAAATATATAAATATTTTCAGTATAGTTTCCAGGCAATCCAGCTGAGCACAGCATATACAGTTTTTCCACTCACAGCAGAGAAACATCATTTGACCTTTAAAATAATCTCTCTCTGCAGTAACACCTTAAAAAGTATTTGTGTAACTTTATGCACCAGCTATCAACAATATAATTGAAATAGATACCTTTCCTGAAAGACTGAAAAATGAAGAACACCATACTCTTAGCTCTAGGTATGAGCATGTGTAGCACCTATGGCGAAGTGTAGAAAAATATCAGCTCAAGCTCACGATATGTACTTAGTAGAACAGTTCATGATGAAAGAAACCGTCCATACACAGTAAATCTGGAGATGCAGTGACTACCATACAGTAGATGTAGAGCAAAGCAAAGGACTGTCATTGTCACTAATGGTAAATGTCCAGACTATTATGGATGATACAAGAACTGAAATTGATGGTAACAAAGCAAAAGCAGAAGCACTGAACTCCATTTTAAAATGTTTCTTTACAGAAGAAGATACAGGAGTACTGCCTCAGTTCAATTCTTGCACCACTGAAAAGATGAGTGCTGTGGATACTAGCGTGAGTGGTGTTGATTAACAATTGAAATTATTAAAACTGAACAAGAATCTGATGGAATCTGTACCGCATTCTATACAGAATTTGCAACTCATTTAGACCTTCTTTTATTTACAAAATTTCGTAGATCCCTTGGACAAATGACTGGCCCAATAGTTGGAAGAATTTACAGGTCTCACCCATCTACATGTAGGATAGTAAAGGTCTTTCACAGAACTATTATCCAGTATTATTGACACCCACCAGTTGGTAGAATTTCAGAACATATTCTGAACTCTAACATGATGGGTTATCTCAGACAGAAACACTTGTAGTGTTGCTGCCAATGTTGCATGGTACTGAAGAATATGATAAAAACAACAATTAAAAAACACAATAGATGTGTTTTTCATATTTGTTTTTTTTTATCTTTTAAACTTTATTTAGTTTTTCATTCTTGCATTACTATTTTTATATATCAGTTATTTTTAAGGAATTTATTTTTGTTTATACTCATCTATATAAATAAAAATCAATTGGCGCATGTATGAAAGATCAGCACCTGAGAATGGCAAGACCAATTTAGTTGATTTTTTGTTATTGTTGTGTTAGTTATTGTCAGGACAAGGTTTGTATGAAAGAAAATTTTTGGGAAATCAACAGGAAAAATTCAGAAATTAAAATGAATTGTGAAAGATCATCACTTGAGAATGGCTCGACCGATATATATGATTTTTCTCGTTTTCATAATGGTGAATGGTAATGGTATTTTGGGTATGAAAGGAAATAAAAAAAATGCGTTCAGTTTGACAGTTCTACTGTCACACATTTTCATAGAAAATAATAATAATAATAATAATAATAATTTGAGGGTTATGTATACATGTAATGTAAAATATGAAGAGGCAACATTGTTACCAAAAATCTCAAAAATTCCTGACTTATTTACTACAGATTTTAACACAACACTCTAATGAATGTTCAGATGGACATAGGCTATATGTTATTGTAATTTGTGTAATATATATGAGGGTGGTTTGACAAGTTCTCAGAATCACCATGAGATGTCAGTGCTAGCATAACGAATTGTTCATGTGATATTCATTGGACTGTTGCCTGTAAACACATGCCATGTCAGTACTCTGATGTGGCTCTGATGTTGTTCTTGGATAGTGTTTTGTGAAGATGGAAAAAAAATCAACATTCGAGCAGTGATTAAGTACTTCGTTAAGAAAGGTATGAAAACAAAGGACATTCATGCTGATTTCCAGAATAGACTGGGGCACTCTGCTCTTCCGTATTCAAATGTTGCAAAGTGGACAAATGAATTTAAATTTGGTCGCGAGTGCTTAGATGATGATCCACGTAATGGTCGGCCAAGGTGTTTCTCTACTCCAGAAATCATTGCAAAAGTGCACAAAATGGTCATGGATTATCACCAATTGAAAGTGCGTGAAATTACTCAAACTTGCCAGATGATTTCTGAAAGGGTGTATCATATTTTAACTGAAGTATTAGGAATGAAAAAGTTATCTACAAGATGGGTGCTGCGACTCTTGATGCTGGATCAGAAATGCATGAAAATTGATGTATCAGAACAATGTTTGGCCCAATTTAGGAGAAACAAGCAAGATTTTTTTGCGCCAGTTTGTGGCCACAGATGAAACTTGGGTGCACTACTATACCCCAGAGACAAAACAACAGTCAATGCAGTGGAAACATACTGATTCTCTGCCACCAAAGAAAGCAAAGACAATTCCTTCGGTGGGAAAGGCCATGGCCTCAGTGTTCTGGAATTTGAAGGTGATACTGTTTGTAGATTATACCCCTCAAGCAATTACTGGAGAATATTATGCTAAACTCTTGGTCAAACTGCAACGATAGAAAGGCTAGGTTTAGCAAGGAAGGAAGTCAGCTTCCATCAAGACAATGCGTGCCCACACACATGTGCCGTCGCCATGGAAAAATTACACGAACTAAGGTATGAATTGTTGTCACACCCACCTTATTCACCTGATATGGCTCCATCAGACTTCCTTCTCTTCCCAAAACTAAAAATTTTTCTTGGTGGAGAAAGATTCACTTCAAACGAAGTATTGATAGCTGGAGTTGAGAACTATTTTGCTGGCCTGGAGGAAACTCATTCTCGGGAAGGGATCAAGGCACTGGAAAATCATTGGATGAAGTGCACTTATCTACAAGAACACTACATTGAAAAATAAAGTTTCAGTGATGTAAGTACCTTTTTTCTATTTTATTCTGAGAACTTTTCAAACCACCCTCATAGATTTATATGTAAGATATAAAGGGGAAGTGTAGTTGCCACAAATGTTGAAAACTTCTGGACTGATTTACTTCAAATTTTTACATGAGGCTCTAATGAACATTCAGATGTAAATGCACATAGGGAGGGCCTAGAAGGAGATGCACAGAGAACTAGGGGAGAAGGAGATGTACAGAGAGAAAGGGGGGGGGGGGTGAGAAGTTGAGCAGAGAGAGATTTGGAGGGGGGGGGGGTAAGGAATTTAGGATGTATACGCAATTCCTGTACATATTTAGCAATCACGATGCATTACTGGGTTTGCTAGTTGTTCAATAAAATGATGAAGTGATAATGGAAATCAATAATATCATTGTTGTGGTCTTTAGTCCAAAGACTGGTTTGATGCAACTCTGCAGTGGTCTATGCTGTGCAGGCCTCTTCAACTCTGAATAACTACTGCAACCTAGATATACTTGAAACTGCTTCCTATATTTATCTCCTTATCTGTTGTTACAAGTTTTACTCTCCACACTTCCTTCCATTGTCAAACTGACAGTTCCTTTTTTCTACAGTTTGATTCAGTACCTCCTCATTAGTTACATGATCCACCCTTTTAATCGTCAGCATACTTCTATAGCACCACTTTTCAAAAACTTGTGTTCTCTTCTTATATAAACTGCTTAGCATCCAAGTGTCACTTTGATACAAGGCTACTCTCCAGACAAATACCTTCTGAAAAATCTCCCTAACACTTTAATTTATATTCGGTTGTAACAAATTCCTCTTTCTTCAGATATGCTTTCCTTTTTATACTCAGTCTTCTGTTCTTTGGGCATCAGTTACTTCGCTACCAAAATAGCAAATGATCTGCAACTGTAAGTGTCTGAGTTCCTAATCTCATTCCTTGAGCATCACCTGATTTTATTCAACTGCATTCCATTACTTTTGTTGACACTTGTAACCTCTTTACAGGCCACTATCAATTCTGTTCAACTCATCTTCTCAGCCCTTTGCAGTCTCTGACATATTTTTGTTTCTTCTCTCTAAACTTTAATTCCTCCTCCAAATTTTTGTCTGGTTTCCTTTACAGCTTGCTCAATGTATTGAATAATATTGAGATGGGCTACAACCCCATCTCACTCCCTTCTCAACTACTACTTTCCCTTCATGTTCATTGAATGTTACAACTGCATTCTTGTTTCTGTGTAAGATTTATATAACCTTTTGCTCCTGGTATTTTATTCTTGCTGCTCTCAGAATTTCAAAGACATATCAATTTACCATTGTCAAAAGCTTCTGGTAGTCTACAAATGTTATAAATATAGGTTTACATTTTTTAAACTTATCTTCTAAGACGAGTCATAGGGTCACTATTACCTTGTTTGTTACTACACTTCTCCAGAACCCAAACTCATCTTTCCAAAGGTGGGCTTCTGGCATTTTTCGATTCATCTGTAAATAATTCATGCCATTACTTTGCAGCTATGGTGTAGTAAACTGATAATTCAGTAATGTTCACAGCAGTCAGCACCTGTTTCTTTGTAATTGGAATTAATATATTCTTCTTCAAGTGTGAGGCTATTTCACCTGTCTCGGATATCATGCGTAGTTGTGTCATGGCTGGCTCTCCTAAGGGTGTCAACAATTCTGATAGAATTGCCAACTCCATAGGCCTTGGTTTGACTTACATTTTTCAGTGCTCTATCAAATTCTTCCCACATCATATTTCCTATCTCATGTTCATATACTTCCTCCCCATTTCTATAATACTGCCTTCAAGCTCATTTCTCATTTAGAATCCTTCAATATATTACTTCCTCCTTTCATCTTTTCCTTCTTTGCTTAATATTGGTTTTCCATCTCAGCCTTGACATTTGTACAGTTGTTTTGTTCTTTTCCAAAGGTCACTTTAATCTTTTTATAGGTGGTATCTATGTTCCCCCTTGCTATACAAGCTTCTACAGGTGTGAATTTGTCCTGTAGCCATTCCTGCTGAGCTGTTTAGCACTTTCTGCCAATTACATTATTTAGAAATCTGTAACCCCATTCACCTGCTTCGTTTGCTGTATTTTTAAAATTCGTTGATTGAATTCAATATCACCTATGTTATCCAAGGGTTTCTGTTTGGCCTTGTCTCTTTACACATTTCATACGTGCTGCCTTCACTATTTTATCTCTCAAAGATACACATATACTTTTTCAGTATTCCCTTCCCCTGTTTCAGTCAAATGTTGCATACTGCTCTGTCTGAAATCCTCAATAATCTCTAGTTCTTTCAACTTCTCCAGATCCCATCTCCTTAATTTCCTACATGTCTGCAATTTCTTAAGTTTGGCTTACAGCTTATAACCATTACATTACATGCAGAGTCCACACCTGCTCCCAGAAATATTTTGCAGTTTGAAATCTGGTTTCAAAATTCTGTCTTACCAATATATAATTTATCTCAAATCTTCCAAATGTTTCCACATATACCTCTTTTACGATTACGAAACCAAGTATAAGCAAAATTCTACCAGGCAATTTTATGCCTTTCCCCCAGTCCAATTTCTCTTACTATTTTTTTCTCTCTTCCCAGTCAAATTCCAGACACTCATCACAATTAAAATTTCATCTCCTTTAACTTTATGAACAATTTCTTTTATCTCATCATACCTGTACATTCCTTCAATCTCTTCATCATCTGCAGGGCTAGTTGGCAAATAGACTTGTACTATGTGGTGGATATTGGCATCATGTCTGTTTTGGCTATGATAATACATTCACAATGCTGTTCATAGTAGATTACTGCATTCTTATTTTCATATTCATTATTAGATATACTCCTGCATTACAGCTATTTGATTTTGTAATTATAACCCTGGACTCAACTGACCAGGAGTCCTTTTCTTCCTGCCACAACACTGGAGTATTTCCCATTATATCTAATTTCAAACAATCTCATTTCTCTTTTTAAATTCTCTTACCTCACTGCCCAGTTAAGAGACCTAATATTTGATACTCCAACCTGTAGCATGCTAGTTTTGTTTTTCCTGGACATCCACTTTTCCTTCAGAATATTTTGCCTAGAGGATGCCATTATTTAACCGTACAGAAGAGCAGCTTACCCTCAGGGGAAAGTAACTGCTGCAGTTTGCCTTGCTTTCAGCCATTCACAATACCAGCACAGCAAGGCCATGTGGGCTAATGTTACAAAATCAGATCAATCAGTCATCCAGACTGTTGCCCCAGCATCTACTGAAAAATCTGCCACTCTTGAGGAATCACATTTTTCTATGTTTTCTACGCAGATACTCCTCCATTGTGGTTGCATCAACAGTACCAACATCAGTATCATTGAGCACTTGAGCCACTCAACCTTGATGAAGCCCATTGTTAATGGGGGAGGGGGTGGGCATACATCACACACTGTATTGCTAACCTCCCTTAATTCAGGTGTTTGATAGTGTGAGTCACTTCTTGCTAGCATTTAAATTGGATAAACAGAAGAAGCAAAGGTAAATAATGTTCTAATGCATCACAGAAACCAGAATTTGCAGGAAATTCTGTGTGAAATACCTAGAAATACACTTGGATAAAAACTTATCATAGATCTCAGGAACACAGTTCCTTGCAAATAAATCATATAACCTGGCATTTGCAGTGATGATATTGTACAATGCAACCAGTATGAACGTTAGGATAGTACAGGGTTTGGCCAAAATACCTCTTGTATTTGAAGAAGCTGCTGTGTGAGTTGTGGTGGGGATACTAATGTATTGATCAATAGCAGCATACCTGCGATTTTCAGTAGGCACAATGTCTCGGGTAGGTGAGCATCATGAGTTTGTTGTGGAGGAGCGTATTCGTAATGGTGGTTCTGTGATTACTACTCAGCGAGTATTTCAAATTTGGTTTGAAGTTGACTGATATGACTCTGTACCTGATAGAAAACTATTCAAGTTTTTGTGTAGTATGTTGTAGTGATCAGCTTTTCCCTGATACAGGTGAGCCGACGACTTATCAGTGTTTTCAGTACAGTCACTTGGGGAACTAGGTTTGTCCAATACCTTGTTTTGTTTAAGAATTTTCAAAATACTACTTCAGTCCCCCATGTTTACTACTGAATGATGGTGGATAGAACACCTCTTGATGTAGCTTGTCTTGGACTGCTGTGGATCAATATTTGTCCAAGAATGTCTGTTTAAATTGCTCATAGGTATGAAATTTCTCAGCCATGGCTGTTGCCCACAATAAATCATCGTTCTGTGCGTACCCCATAATGAACCAAATATTCTGTTTTTCTGTCCAGTCGTGGGGTAACATGTTGCAAAAAGCTCTCATAAACACTATGGGGTTCATTCTCTTACCCTCTGTTGAAAAAATCCGAAATTGCCTATGACGGAACAGACCCTCATCTGCTAATAAAGTAGACAAACATGCAGTTTGTCTGTTGCTGCCATGGCATTGTTTGGATGCAAATGATTATTCTCTGCATATGTTTGCGCAACTGGTATTGACATTGGCAGTGCGTGTTGCATTTTGTAATTCCTTTCTTCTCCATTTGAAGTGTTGGTAGCAAATGGTTGATAAGTACTACCACTATCTATCTTACCTGACTTCACCTGATTATTGCTATTTGTGTCTCTCTTGTGAAACCTGCAACACTAATTAGACTGCTATGCAACTTCTCTTCTTGTGACTTTAAGCCTAGCTCAATCCTAGCAATCAATTTGTTTTCCCTTTCCTTTACTACCTCTTCAACTGCTTCGACGCAGGTGTTATGCTCTCGTATGACCTTCTGTACAAGGATTGTACCCTTATCTAGCATTCCTACTTCAGCTTTGTCCTTTAAATTCTGTACCTACTTTTCAATTTTTTGTTGGGCTTTATGGACTTAGTGCCTAAATCCAAACACTCAATTTTACTGACAACTCCTGTACTTCTTCCAGCAAATCTTTACATAAAGATTGCAACTCATTAACAGTACCCGTCATACTTTCTAAATTTTGCAAATTTCCAACTGAGCCCCTTGCATCTGAATCTGAACATCAGTGACAATCCTTAGCTTACCTGCCATTTCCTCTCGTGCCTCATTTAAAGAAGACACCTGTTGATCTAGGCTGTTTAACTTCTGATACAAATCAGTGAATAATTCCACCTTTATTTTCTTCTCCGTATCTGCAAGTTTGCAGGTTAAATCATTAGAAAGGTCAGTGCATAGATTTTGGCTTAAATTATCAAACCTCTGTGATAGGTCATTTTTAAAATCATCAAAAGTTTCCTCTTGTTCATTTTTAAAATCACGAAATTTTTCATCAGGTTCTTTCGTTTGTCGTGTAGAAAAATTATTACATAAATTCCTCATTAGGTCAGTGAAATGTGTGGCAAGGGTCTCCTGTCAGGTAGATTGGTCGTCTGGTGCATGTCTTTTCCGTTGATGCCACTTCGGTGACTTGCACGTCAATGAGGATGATATGATGATGATAACACAACATCCGGTCCCAGTGCGGAGAAAATCTCTGACCCAGCCAGAATCAAACCTGGGCTCCACGCATGTCATTCTGCCGCACTGACCACTCAGGTATGGAAGTGGACATTAGGTCATTGAGGGCTTTATATGTGTCCTGCATTGAATGCATTAATGATGCATTAGCATATAGTGTACTTACTGTCTTGTTCCATCATGTTTGAAACAAGTTTTCGTGACATGGAGAAATTGAAATTTACTGATTCCACACTAGCATGTCTTTCACTGGTCTCGTGTGAGAAAATGCTTCTCGGTGAGATTTTGGAATTAGCCTTGTCCCACCATGAGTGTGGTACCATCATGATGTCATCAGCATAAATTGAATTTGTGTAATATCCCAGGTGTTGTCGATATGATCGACATTTTCAGTGTCACTGTCATGTGTCTTCGTGCCCATTGCAGGGGCATCTACACTATTTTCATTAGTCGGCACAACAGTTTTAACTGGTTCCATTTTGTAAATGTTTTTTATAATTGTAAATATGAAATAAAATTAAATTTTAATCTCAAAACCTATTGCAAGAATTTTCCCAATCAGTACATGATATATTCTATACCAATATTGTAGCTTATTGTTGTCATTTACAATTTTTGTATCCACTTTCCAAAAAACCAAAATAATGTTAACCCAAATCTCTGATGCTTAAAAAAATCCTTTAAATTTGTGACTGACAGGGTGAGGTACTGATACTACTCTTGATCGAGGCGTTACCAAGTGGAGCCATGCGAGCTATAAGTTGGAGTTTTTTTTCCACCTTATATATGATCTTTTCAAATGTTGTTGGCACAGTTCTCCAGTTAACCATTTGTAATTTATGCATACCATGTGGTGTTTGCCCTTGGTTTTCTACTGGAAATGTTATTCCAATCATGAAACAAAACAAATAAAACAATTAGTGCAATACAGTGTTACACATGTTTTATATCATTTAATTAGTTCCTCATCTTTTCTCACTATTGGTAGAGGCTTTATTGCTCCAGCATACCATTTTTTAATTTTTGCCTTACTTAGGGGAATGAATGGATGAAAATAGACAGAAAAAAACATATAACCATATAGGTAAACCAGCATAAGTTTCAGTACACATGCCAACAAGCTTCCCCCAGCCCAAGTTTACTTGTGCTGTGCTGCAACAACTCTCCACAGTCCCTCTGACAGTACAGTTGAAACAATTTACTCCTCCACACAGCTACCATTGATTCAAATGATGAGAACATCCACTTTGCTGCATGATGTGTTAGACCATTGATCAGTATGTTGTAGGATAGAACAGAGTAGGAACATTTATTTATCCAAACAAACACTGCATGTTGAGATCACCATGCAGTGCACGTTGTATTTAACACCGTTTAGGTGTCAGGAACACTAACTTTATATTCCAGCACATACTTGACAACATAATCGAAGAGTAGTTTTTGATATGCCCACCAGAGACTGACTCTCACCATATTGCAGAGTCCAACTCGTACAGGTTCACCATAATTGAATGCTTAAAGTTACTTGTCATATGCAGATATTCATTCCCCCATTGCTCCATATGCAGGTGGAAAAGCAAAAGGGGCCAAACCATTCACCCTTCCACCCTCCCTCCCTCCCTCACTCGCTCGCTCGCCCGCCCCCCCCCCCCTCCCTCCTCTCTCTGTCTCTCTCAATGTGCATGTAAAGAAAATCAAGAGATGCACATTCATCCTCTTGATGGTGACCCTGTTCCCTTCTTATACACTACATTTCAACATGAGAGTCATCAGTGCCAGATGCTGGACCACAGTGATCCCTGTATTTGACACCAATCAGAGGCCAGGATCGCTAGCTTTGCATTCCAACAAATATCTGACAACACAGTTGAGGATTAGTTAAGGAATGTCTGCCATAGGTACCCTCTGCACAGTGACCCATATTGCAGTGTACGAGTTGCACGGGTTCAACACACTTGAATTCTTGAAGTCACTTGACAGAGACACATATTTGTTCTTCCACTGCTTCAAATGCAGTTTGAATAACAAAAGGGATCGACTATCAGTGATATAAGCTATTCTCCTCTGTGTGTTGTGTCCAGGGTTGCACAGTATACTTAATTGTCTTCCTAAGGCTGAGGCTTAACAGAAGTGGCATTGAAGCCTTTAACACCACGTAAAACACACCCCTCTCATTTCTGATGAACTGTACTGGTGTTTGTACAAGAGAATGCGCTATAATAGTTCGTACAGATTTGTGAGTCACTTCGGCTCAGTTGGTACAGTACAGTACTAGTGTTTGTAGTAGTAACAGTAGAAGATTCAAACATGGTGAATTCCATTGCAACTACAGGATTCCCATCCAGCTACACACTGCGACGCACACACTCTTTTGATGGATAGCAGTATAACTATTTAACTAACACTTATTTTCACTGTGTTCTACATAGCACACGTAAGATTTCCAGCAGACTTCTATCCACTAATTGCCTGTAGCATCCAGGCTTAATACCAGTTGAGAATGAAGCCTCTGCTATGAATTTCTGTTATATTCACATCTGACTTTCTAACACAGTAAGCTACTGAGCTGGTTAATGCTATTTCTATTATGTCACCCTGCAGGTACTAACCTGCATGGTTCTTAAGTTCGGAATCCACAATGTCTTTGATGATGTCAGACTCCAAGATGCAGTCCAAAATAGTTGTTCCAATTCCCTTGACACTGCAGTTGTCCACCACTACCACTCATCCGCAATGCAGGCGGCTGAACCCATGACTTGTGCTCTGTACTCCATAGAGAAAGACCGCTCATCATCATATTGCAGCATCAACAAAAATCTACCACCTTCTGAAACTGACTTGCACACTGGATTGTAATTATTAAATGATTCCTCTCTATCTCATTGTTTATTATTTTTTAACTGTATGTGTGTATGTATTTGTTTTTCACAGTTTTCTTTTATTTCTCCCTCAGATCAACAGCTCCATGATGTGGACTATGCAGTGCCTGATACATGTGACGAGTAGCAGTAGCAGCAGCAGATATGAAGCTAGCATTCTCCCCCATCCAGCTCCCAACACATTGGAGTACAAAACCAGGAGTATTTGAGCAGCAGAAGAAGCAGAAGTCAAATCAGCATGCAGACAAGCTCCCTGATGCAGATCCTGGCATACTGGAGTGGAAATCAAGTCAGTGTGGAGAACTGTTTCCAGACTTTGGGTTTCCACTATATCCATCACTGGTACCAGTAATCCAGAATATAGTGAAGTGCTCTGATGCAGCATCTGACATATTGGACCAAGACACAGAATTGTTTCCAGACTCAGCTGTGTCATTGCAGAATGCTGTTGTTCAACACTACTTATCAGTCGATTGTCAATGGATCAAAGTGTGTTAATGTTTGTTTAACACCTGATACAGGTTTTGATGTTATATTGGAAATGGAGAATGTCCAGGGTGTTATGAAGGTGCAGTTCAGCAATGTGGCACGGAATCTACTAACTGTGCATTAAGCTGAAATATGTCGAGGATTAAACGACAACTGAGTACGTTCTATATCAGTATCTCGAGAGATTAGTATCTTCAGCAGCAACAGTGCACCTATCGTCAACATGTTTGGGGTGAGATGATGGAGTTCACATCTCAAGATCTGACACAATATGTATATTTAAACATCCAAGTGGCCCAAACCTGTAGAATGCAATACAGATCACTGTACAGAGACTTGATCTGTGGTAAAGAGACGTTAAACCACTGTTCAATCACACTGGCAGGTATCTATTGGAACATGAAGTTTGTAATGAAGACGATGGGTTAGATGTGTGTATATGTCTGCTATACCTAAGTCTGCTAATATTACTCCTATAACCAGAAATTCCATACAAGCAGAGTTTGCAGATGGCATTCTCAAGACTAGTAATGCTTCCACTGGATTGGGTGGAATACATTCTGTGTAGAAAGTTGATGTGATACACATCCAGAAACCTATAAATGGCTTGTGTCAGACTTGATAAATTTTGAATTTCGTGTCAAAGGTAGTAAATACTCTTACAGTTTTTGACCATAGTGAGTAGAACCTGCAAGCTGAATGTATGTTTATGGACTTTTGGATGGTTTTAAATCACCATCAGCATGTAGACATTGTGTGTGTTCTATACTCCAACCTTGTGTGCACAGAGCTGACTCAAGAGAGATGAAAAATGGTCCACTAACTAAAAAATTGCACTACTTATCAGAAATGTGTGTGAAACATTCACCTTCCAAATTATAGTAGTTTCGGGTCTGTGGCAGAAATGCAAGTATCTTTATGTGCTAACTCAATGGATAGCACTACCAAATGTTCTTTGGTTTCAAAGTTGTAGAAGGAATGTAAAATGTACTGTGCAAAGTATCATTGAATTGGCAGACGCAACTAAAGGTCTACATCGCCAGTCGGCTGCTCATTTTTAGAAAACGTCCAATGCTCTTTCTCGAGGGAGAATAACAACAAGAAGTAGTCCACACCTTTCAACCTATCGAGAACTTGTCTAGTCGATGTAACACAGAATCATGACACTGTACTGGGCACGAAAAGAGGTGGACCAGCATGGCAAAATTAAATATTGTGGGTACAATATTCGTTTTAAAAGCATAAGACAACACCTGGAAATGGAAGTGACACTTATTTATGTACAAGCTGTACTGTCAGGAAAAAATCGCAACACCAAAAATAATTGCTGTAGATTAATACAATTTCAGGAATAAGTTTGTCCAGGTAACATATATGAGTGATTAACATTACAAGATTACAGGTCAATGTAAATGCGAGGTAAGCCACTGAAAATGTGAAATGCTGATACATTAATAACCGGTAAAAGCGCCAGAATGTTGAATGGAAGCATGAAAACCTGCAGGCATTGTTGTACAGGTGTCGGATGGTCCCTGTTGCACTTGGTTAGTCAATACAGGGGCGGTTTAATGCTGGTTGTGGATGATGCTGACATGTTGTCTGATGATGTCCCATATGCAGTCGATTGGAGACAGGTCTGGTGATCGAGCAGGCCAATGCAACATGTTGACACTCAGTGGAGCACGTAAGTTTAAAACAGCGGTATGTGGGCGAGCGTTATCCTGTTGGGAAATACCGCCAGGAATGTTGTTCGTGAATGGCAGCACAACAGGTCGAATCATCAGACTGATGTACAAATTTGCAGTTAGGGTGTGAGAGAGAACCGTGAGCAGGCTCTTGCTGTCACAGACCGTAACTCCAGATGTAGTTCCAGAGTATCCAGCACTCAGCCAAGTTGTTTGCAGGCCCTCAAGTCGCCTCCTAACCAACACACGGACATCACTGGCACCGAGGCACAACCAGTTTTCACCAGAAAACATAACAGACCTTCACTCTGCCCTCCAATGTGCTCTCACTTGACATCACTGAAGTTGTACATGGCGGTGATTTGGGGTCAGTTCTCGGCTCGAAGCTGTCCTTGAAGTAACTGATTTGTAACGGTTTGTTGTGTTACTATGCCAACTGCTGCTATCGTGACAACCGCTGCCAGTAATCTGATAACAAAATCAAAACAATTTGGAATATTATTACAAGGGAGACAGGACAACCAAGAGTACAGGACGACGGCATCACTATCAAAGCGAATGGAAACTTGATAAACAACAAGCCGGAAGTCGAAAACATTTTGAATAATCATTTTTTAAATGTTGTACAGAAAATAGGATCAAAATGTTCATTAGAAGAAGCAAGGCAGTTAATGGAAGAGGCCTTACCCACACCATTTGATACAATTGAAATTCCACCCACCTCTCCAGCTGAAATTAGGAAGATAATAAACTCTCTCAAGAATAAAAGCTCTCATGGGATTGATGGCATTTCTAGCAGGATAATAAAAGCTTGTTCCCAAGAAATAAGTGGGATTCTTAGCCACATATGCAATAGCTCTCTGAAGCAGGGTATTTTCCCAGATAGGTTGAAGTATGCCATTGTTAAACCACTGCATAAAAAAGGGGATACGTCTGATGTCAACAACTACTGCCCAATCTCTCTTCTGACTGCCTTATCCAAAATTCTTGAAAAAGTAGTGTATTGTAGAGTAGCTTCACACCGTTGTAAAAATAAAGTTGTAACAAAATGTCAGTTTGGTTTCCAGAAGGGTTTTTCAACGGAAAATGCTATATATACTTTCACTAATGAAATATTAAATGCTCTGAGTAACCGGAAGTCACCCGTTGGGATTTTTTGTGATCTATCAAAGGCTTTTGATTGAGTAAATCATGGAATACTTCTAGATAAGCTCAAGTACTGTGGTATGAATGGGACAGTGCTCAAATGGTTTAAATCATACCTAACTGAAAGAGTGCAGAAAGTTTAAATAAACAGTTCACATAATATGCAAAAAACTGGTGAATTCTCAAACTGGGGAACAATCAAGAATGGTGTGCTGCAAGGTTCGGTCTTGGGTCCTCTGCTGTTCTTAATATATATTAATGACTTGCCATTCTATATTCACAAAGATGCAAAGCTGGTACTTTTTGCCGATGATACAAGTATATCTATCATACCTGACAGACAAGAATTAACTGGTGAAATTGTAAACGATGTTTTTCAGAAAATCATTAAGTGGTTCTCTGCAAATGGGCTCTCATTAAACTTTGACAAAACACAGTATATACAGTTCCACACAATAAATGGAATGACCCCATTAATAAATATAGACTTCGATCAGAAATCGGTAGCTAAGGTAGAATATTCAAAATTTCTACGTGTATGCATTGATGAGGGGTTGAACTGGAAAAAACACACTGAGGATCTGCTGAAACATTTGAGTTCAGCTACTTATGCTATTAGGGTCATTGCAAATTTTGGCGATATACATCTGAGTAAATTAGCTTACCACGCCTATTTTCATTCTCTGCTTTCGTATGGCATCATATTCTCGGGTAACTCATCATTGAGTAAAAGAGTGTTCATTGCACAAAAGCGTGTAATGAGAATAATTGCTGGAGTTCATCCAAGATCATCCTGCAGACACTTATTTAAAGAGCTAGAAATCTTCACTGTAGCCTCACAATATATATATTCTCTTATGAAATTTGTTATTAACAATCCGAACGAATTCAAAAGTAATAGCAGTGTACATGGCTACAACACTAGGAGAAAGGATGGTCTTCACTACTCAAGCTTAAATCTAACTTTGGCTCAGAAAGGGGTAAATTATGCTGCCACAAAAGTCTTTGGTCACTTACCTAATAGCATCAAAAGCCTGACAAATAGCCATATAGCATTTAAAAGGAAATTAAAAGAATTTCTTAATGGCAACTCCTTCTACTCATTAGATGAATTTTTGGATATAGTAAGTGGGTAATTTCCCAACATAAAAAAAAAAAAAATAATTGAGTGTCATGTAATATTTTGTCTAATGTAATATCTTGTATAGACACCTTTTATTAAACTGACACGTTCCACATCATTACGAAGTGTCGTATTCATGATCTATGGAACAAGTACTAATCTAATCTCTAATCTAATCTAATGTGCTCCCACTTGACATCACTGAAGTTGTACATGGCGGTGATTTGGGGTCAGTGGTCGGCTCGAAGGTGTCCTTGAAGTAACTGATTTGTAACGGTTCGTCGTGTTACTATGCCAACTGCTGCTATCGTGACAACCGCTGCCAGCAATCAAGTACAGTGACTACATTCCTCCAAAGTCTTCCTGAAATATCGCAGAAGGATCATTCAGCAGGTTGTAGCCCTATAACATGACCTCGTTCAACCTCAGTGAGGTGCTGTTAATGGCATCTTTATCCCCTTAAAGGCATTCTTGACTAACATCAACTCACCACTTCCAGTCTCAAAGGTAACTAACGCTTATAACCGTTACAATGTATCTTTAAAGCAAACCTGATCTGCATCCTTATAGTGGGGCTACTAGCGCACATCACATCTGCGCAGACAGATCGTTGCGTGTGGACAGAAGATTTGCACCAACCTGAGGTGTGTGCAAACCTGGAAGTTGGAGGTTTGAGGTTTGAGCGAAACCTCTCAAATCTGTGGGTTCAAACCACATCTGCGCAGACAAGTGGGAGCGTGTGGACAGGAGATCGCCGCAAATCTGGCGCGAAACAGCTGTTGCTCAGTCTAGTGTTTGTATTTGTGCGCACAGGGCATTAAAATGGCTGATACTCGTCAGTGTTCTCGAGAGTTTGTAAGTGAGTTCATTGAAATATATAGAAACCACCCATGTTTGTGGAAGATTAAAAGTAAAGAATATAGTGACCGAGACAAAAAGACAGCACCACACAATGCTCTAATTGAAAAATTGTGGGCAGTTGACGCCTCAAACAAAAATTCGTTGCGAACTGTTTACCGAAAAGAGTTATCCAAAGTTCAGAAATCTAGAAGATCTGGTGTAGGAGTAGATCAAGTATACCAGCCAACGTTATGGTATTTTGATCTGCTTGGCTTTCTTAAGGTTCGCCCTGCAAATCTCGCAGTAAATTTACGTGAGAAAACTGCTTTCGCTTTAGCAGCCACTGTCTACACCATTTTGACCGCTTTCTCTGTTTCCTGCGGCTGGTCTGAATGTTTTTTTGCAACACAAGTTGCGAACACAGACCACAACAGAACTTCCTCCATTTCTATATTTCAAAATAACTGAATTAAATTTTTCACGTTTACGGGGAGCGTAGTCGCTTGCCACTGATATTTCTTTTCTACACAGACAGATGGCGGGCGAGTAGTAGATTGAGGTTTGTGTCGTGTGAACACACCACATTTGCAGCGATCTTTTGCATGTACAGACGTCTGCGCAGATAGATCGTTGCGTGTGGACCGGGTTTTATGTAATCGTCGCGAAATTTGACATAGTGTTTCAGATATAGAACCACGCTTACCAACTTTCGTTTATGTCGCACAACTCATTCTTTGTGTTGTGAGTTTTTTTCCGTTAGTGTATAATGCGGTAAAAGGAATTATTCAGATAGTAAGGGAGACGAAAATTTAATAGTCATGGGGGACTGCAATTCGACGGCAGGAAAAGGAGGAGAAGGAAAAGTAGGTGAATATGGGCTGGAGGTAAGGAATGAAAGAGGAAGCCACCTGATAGAATTTTGCACTGATCGTAACTTAATCATAGTTAACACTTGGTTTAAGAGCAGTGAAATAAGATTGTGTACGTGGAAGAGGCCTGGAAGGTTTTAGATAGATTATGTAATGGTAAGGCAGAGATTTAGAAACCAGGTTTTAAATTTTAAGACATTTCCAGGGGCAAATGTGGACTCTGACCGCAATTTATTGGTTATGAACTGTAGACTAAAACTGAAGAAACTGCAAAAGGTAGGAATTTAAGGAGATGGGATCTGGATAAACTAAAAGAACCAGAAGGTATAGCGAGTTTCAGAGAAAGCATTAGTGAACGATTGACAAGAACAGGGAAAGAGATACAATGGAAGAAGAATGGGTAGCTTTGAGAGATGAAAAAGTGAAGGCAGCAGAGTATAAAGTAGGTAAGGAGACGAGTGATAGTAGAAATTCATGGGTAACAGAAGACACATTCAATTCAACTGATGAAAGGAGAAAATGTGAAAATGCAGTAAATGAAGCAGGCGAAGAGGAATACAAATGCCTGAAAAATGAGATCGACAGGTAGTGCAAAATGGCTAAACAGGGATGGTTGGAGGACAAATGTAATCATGTACATCTATATCTACATGGATACTCTGCAAATCACATTTAAGTGCCTGGCAGAGGTTTCATCGAACCACTTTTACAATTCTCTATTATTTCAATCTCGTATAGCACGGGGAAAGAACAAAGATCTATATCTTTCCGAACGAGCACTGATTTTCCTTATTTTATCGTGGTGATCGTTCCTCCGTATTTAGGTCGGTGCCAACAAAATATTTTCGCATTCGGAGGAGAAAGTTGGTCATTGGAATTTCATGAGAAGATTCCGTCCCAATGAAAAACACCTTTCTTTTAATGATTTCCTGTAGCATTTCTGTGACACTCTCTCTCATATTTCGCGATAATACAAAATGTGCTGCCTTTCTTTGAACTTTTTCGATGTACTCCGCCAGTCCTGTCTGATAAGGATCCCACACGGCGCAGCAGTATTCTAAAAGAGGACGGACAAGTATAGTGTAGCCAGTCTCCTTAGTAGGTCTGTTACATTTTCTAAGTGTCCTGCCAATAAAACGTAGTCTTTGGTTAGACTTCCCCACAACATTTTCTGTGTGTGCCTTCCAATTTAAGTTGTTCGTTATTGTAATATCTAGGTGTTTAGTTGAATTTACGGCTTTTAGATTAAACTGATTTATCGTGTAACCGAAGTTTAACGAGTTCCTTTTAGCACTCATGTGGATCACCTCACACTTTTCGTTATTTAGAGTCAACTGCCACTTTTCGCACCATGCCGATATTTCTACTAATTCGTTTTGCAGTTTGTCTTGATCTTTTGCTGACTTTATTAGTCGATAAACGGCATGTAGAAGCATGTATCACTAAAGGTTAGATAGAAACTGCAGGAAAATTAAAGAGACATTTGGAGAAAAGACCTGTATGAATATCAAGAGCTCAGATGGAAAACCAGTCCTACACAAAGAGGGGAAAGCAGAAAGATGGAAGGAGTATATAGAGTGCCTATACAAGGGCTATGTACTTGAGGGCAATATTATTGAAATGGAAGAGGATGTAGATGAAAATGAAATGGAAGATATGATACTGGGTGAAGAATTTGGCAGAGCACTGAAAGACCTAAGTAGTAATAAGGTCCTGGGAGTAGACAACATCCCATTAGAACTACTGATAGCCTTGGGAGAGCCAGCCATGGCAAAACTCTTCCATCTGGCGAGCAAGATGCATGAGACAGGCGATATACCATCAGACTTCAAGAAGGATATAATAATTCCAATCCCAAAGAAAGCAGGTGCTGACAGGTGTGAAAATTACCGAACTATCAGTTTGGATTCCTTAAAAATGTTGGAAGACGTGAAACAATACTGACCCTACGACTTATCTTAGAGGATAGGTTAAGGAAAGGCAAATTCACGTTTCCAGCATTTGTAGATTTAGAGAAGCTTTTGACAATATTGACTGGAATAATCTCTTTTAAATTATGAAGATGGAAGGGGTAAAAAACAGGAAAGGCTGTTTACAATTTGTACAGCAACCAGATGGCAGTTATAAGAGTTGAGAGGCACGAAAGAGAAGCAGTGGCTGAGAAGAGAGTGAGACAGAATTGCAGCCTATATCAGATCTGTGTACTGAGCAAGCAGTAAAGGAAACAAAAGAAAATTTGGAGAAGGAGTTAAAATTCATGGAGAAGAAATAAAAACTCTTAGAACATCGTAATTCTGCCGGAGACAGCAAAGGGCCCGGAAGATCAGCTGAATGGAATATAAGATGAACATTAACAAAAGCAAAACGAGGACAGTGGAATGTAGTCGAATTAAATCAAGTGATGCTGAGGGAATTAGATTAGGAAATGAGACTCTTGAAGTAGTAAATGAGTTTTGTTATTTGGGAAGCAAAATAACTAAAGACTGTGGAAGTAGGGAGGATATAAAATGTAAACTGGCTATGGCAAGGAAAGCCTTTCTGAGGAGAGGAATTTGTTAACATTGAATATACATATAAGTGTCACGAAGTCTTTATTGAAAGTATTTGTGTGGAGTGTAGCCATGTACAGAAGTGAAACATGGACGGTAGCTAATGTAGATAAGAAGAGAATAGAAGCTTTTGAATTGTGATGCTACATAAGAATGGTGAAGATTAGATCACGTAACTAATGAGGAGGTACTGAATAGGATTGGGGAGAAGAGGAAGTTGTGGCACAACTTGACTAGAAGAAGGGATCGGTTGGTAGGACACGATCTGAGGCATCAAGGGATCACCAATTTAGCACTGGAGGGAAGTGTGGAGGGTAAAAATCGTAGAGGGAGACCAACAGATGAGTACACTAAGCAGATTCAGAAGGCTGTAGGTTGCAGTAGTTATTTGGAGATGAAGAGGCTTGCACAGGATAGAGTAGCATGGAAAGCTGCATCAAACAAATTTCTGGAGTGAAGACCACAACAAGCACAACATAGATTCCGATACGTTATTCGTTGATTTCACCATTGTGTAACAGAGAATCGACTTTGTGTTGTATTCAATGTGCTATTCAACAGCCAGTCACATGTTTCAAGAACTGACAGTGAATCTCATATGTTTTCTGATTTACGTGGAAATGGTACCGCTTTGCTCGTGGTGTTTCAATGCCCTACCTAGAAATCCAGTGGAAACGTTTGATGGAGGCTTAGAAAAGAGACTATGTACACTTTGTAAACCTTTATGCGGCGGTGACTTGTTGCAGATGTCAGCGCGCACGATTCCTGCAGTGACAGGTTCCCACCCGGGGAGATGGAGTGCAGTCAGCAGTGCTCGTATACGTGATTGACATGAGGTACTACGCTGCAGCTAGAGCTTTCACACTCCATTCACGGTAGCCTCTGGCCGCACTCTAGAGGCCCTGTGTTCATATTCCATCCACCAGATGGATGAAGCAATCTGTGCTGTGCCGCTGGCCGGTGTTACAGTCATTTGCCGTCAGTCAGTGCCAAGTTCTGTTGTGAAGGTAGTTGAGATTTCGTCTTGACATGGTACTTACAAGAATGGTATTGAATAATATCATACTTTCCCATCATATGTATTTGTCACATTTTGATGGGTACAGTTCAGTTTGTCAACAGGTATAAACGTGTTTCATTCTGGAATGTTGTTGCTATACACCTAGTGCGTATACGTTGGCGTGTTTGACAGCTCAGTGCTGTTGGTTATATTATTGTTGGTAAAATTTCACAGTCTGTTGCATGAAGTTTGTCCGGAAAATACGTATAAAAGTTGAATAATGTCTTTATGTTACAAGTTGCAGTCACCGCCAGGTGGGACTACTGCTGTAATCAATCCCATCAACGCTCAGTTGGAGTCAGAGCACTCTGCGTGAAGGTGGAAGTGTGCGGCAGCTTGTTGACAGTTACCCTTTTTCACCTGCCGTCGGCATGGAGCTCTCTCTGATTGAGGAACAGCGCGTCAACATCAAGTTTCGTGCAAAGCTAGGCAAGAATGGCCGTGAGATTTTTGAGTGTTTGAAACAGGTTTACGGAGACAATTCTCTGAAGGAACCAACCGTGAACAAGTGGTGAGAAAGGTTCCGGGATGGCTGAGAAGAAGTGAACGATGACCCTCGCCCAGGACGCTCGACATGAAGTTCCGATGCAAATGTTGAACGAATTCGGGCTTGTGTTCTTAAAGACCATAGATTGACAGTCAGAATGATTGCTGACGAGCTGTCAATCCCCAAAACAATCGTTCACGAAATCCTGACACAAAAACTTGAAATTAAGAAATTGTGTGCGAGAATCGTACCGAAGCTCTTGACGCCAGAACAGGAAGCAAAGAGGGTTGAGTGCTGTGAGGATTGGTTGGAAGCAGAGGAACGAGGGGACTTTCTCAACCGAGTCATCAATGGAGACGAGTCCCGGTTTTACGAATTCGATGTGGAGCTCAAATCTCAAACCAAGGAGTGGGAACTAGCAGGAGAACCGAGAACAAAAAAGTCGCGAAAATAAAGGTCCAATGTGAAGACAATGTTGATTGTTTTCTTTGATTCTAGGGGCATTGTTCACAAGGAATTTGTCCATCCCGGCCAGAGAGTGAACGGAAATTTTTACGTTGAAGTTCTGACACGTCTCAGAGCTAGTGTGGCCAGAGTTCGACCGGAGTTGGCAAAAGGGGGCAGGTGGATCCTTCATCACGACAGTGCGCCCGCTCACAAGTCGCTCGTTGTGCGCGAGTTTTTGGCGCCGGCCAGGGTGGCCGAGCGGTTCTAGGCGCTACAGTCTGGAACCGCGCGACCGCTACGGTCGCAGGTTCGAATCCTGCCTCGGGCATGGATGTGTGTGATGTCCTTAGGTTAGTTAGGTTTAATTAGTTCTAAGTTCTAGGGGACTGATGACCTTAGAAGTTAAGTCCCATAGTGCTCAGAGCCATTTGAACCATTTTTTTTTTTTTGTTTTTGGCCCGAAGCTCAATCACCCTGACAGACCACCCGCCTTATTCACCCGATTTAGTGCCGTGTGACCTCTCCATGTCCCCGAAATGCAAAATGGTGCTTCGGGGGCGACACTTGAGAGATGTGGAAGCCATCAAGGGGAAACGACACGGCAACTGAACAACATCACAACTAAAGACTCTCAGCAATGCTATCAACAGTGGAAACGGCGTTGGCAGCAGTGTATCGTGTCTCAGGGCGAGTAGTTTGAAGGAGACCATATTGTAATACATGAATAATTGTAAAATAAAGTTATTATTCAACTTTTGTACGCATTTTCCGGACAAACCTCCTACGGCTAATTTATTTTTTTGCTGAATTTCACAAGCGTAGCACCTATTCCGGCGTAACCACAAGTGCCGGCACGAAGGCGAAGAACGCAAGATAGAGAAGGCTGTGAGATGATGGCGGCCAGTAGCCTGCTGACTGGGACTGCACCATGGCAGGAGCGGCCTCTACGACAAGAGAATATAAGAGTCTCTGCTGGCAGCCTAGGCTGAACAGTGCCAGACTGGCAGTATTAGCACAGTACTAGACCGGCAGTACGTTAGCAGTTATTGGTGATCCATATCAATTGCTCTACGACTTATTTTAGAAGCTAGATTAAGAAGAGGCAAACCTGCGCTAATAGCATTAGTAGAATTAGAGAAAGCTTTTCACAATGTTGACTGGAATACTCTCTTTCAAATTCTGAAGGTGACAGGGGTAAAATACAGGGAGCAAAAGGCTATTTACAATTTGCGCAGAAACCAGATGGCAGTTGGAAGCAGTGGTTGGGAAGGGAGTGAGACAGGGTTGTAGCCTCTCCCCGATGTTGTCCAATCTGTATATTGAGCAAGCAGTAAAGGAAACAAAAGAAAAATTCGGAGTAGGTATTAAAACCCATGGAGATGAAATAAGAACTTTGTGGTTCGCCGATGACATTGTAATTCTGTCAGAGACAGCAAAGGACTTGGAAGAGCAGTTGAACGGAATGGACAGTGCCTTGAAAGGAGGATATAAGATGAACATCAAGAAAAGCACAACGAGGATAATGGAATGTAGTCTAATTAAGTCGGGTGATGCTGAGGGAATTAGATTAGGAAATGAGACACTTGAAGTAGTAAAGGAGTTTTGGTATTTGGGGAGCAAAATAACTGATTATGGTCGAAGTAGAGAGGATATAAAATGTAGACTGGGAATAGCAAGGAAAGCGTTTCTGAAGAAGAGAAATTTGTTAACATCGACTATAGATTTAAGTGTCAGGAAGTCGTTTCTGAAAGTATTTGTATAGAGTGTAGCCATGTATGGAAGTGAAACATGGACGACAACTAGTTTGGACAAGAAGAGAATAGAAGCTTTCGAAGTATGGTGCTTCAGAAGAATGCTGAAGATTAGATGGGTAGATCACGTAACTAATGAGGAGGTACTGAATAGGATTGGGGAGAAGAAGAGTTTTGCTGGCTGCTGGACTCCCATGCCTTGGGCGACCCAGTGGCCGTGACAGTTGACAGCTCTGCTCAACACCATTGTGTGCAGTGTCAGACTACTTGACCCTGGAATGGGAGCTCTCGGTGTAAAGGTATTTGTTTAAATACAGATGCAAGCGTTCCTAACTACTACGGGCTTTCGAATAAAATAAAATGAGGTGGCCCTCAACTACGCATCCTCAGACTCAGTGCTCAAATATTAAAAGTTTTGGCTGGGTTTCGTTGTCGAGGGCCTGGGATACGTGGTTGCCGAATTACAAGCCAAATACTGCTGAGTCTACAGTATACAATATGAATATAAACATGAATCGAATGGTCGAAGGTTCCTATCACCCGGCAATTACCAATTTCGAATGTAACATAGACATTTATAAATGAAAGATTGCAATTAAATAAAATCTGTAGGTGCTATTCTTAACGACTTTAAATGATGAGTACGATAGCAGAAGTACCTATAAGAATGCCGTTTATTACGACAGAACACTTATTGGTGTCGATGGTCCAGCAATTAAATGAAATATGTTGAATGACAGGGAATAATAGATCCCTACTTCACGTAATTAGTTACGAACAACAACATAGCTCGCGAGATGTTCACTTCTAAACGCACACTACGTCCTCACTGTAGAAGCCACGGAAATCTCACAAGTGCACAAGTCGGCACTACGAAATATTTCCATCTCCCGCGACCACGCGCAAGCAGCTCCACTCTCCAAGTCGTTCCTGCGAGCCTCCCGTCGCTGCTTCCCATCCAGCACACCCTGTCCTGTTCAGTTCTCCACGTGTCCTGTCTGCGACCTGATGCTCCTCCCCCACTTCCATACAATCTCCCCATTAAAGAGCGTTGTGACTGGCTACAGCGCTCCCGCCATTTCTTCAAGCCAACGCACACTCATAAACATATTGAAACACATACGAAATACTGGACTTACATTTGGTGATGTTGTTGTGGTCTTCAGTCCTGAGACTAGTTTGATGCACCCCTCCAATGCTACTCTATCCTGTGCAAGCTTCTTCATCTCCCAGTACCTACTGCAACGTACATCCTTCTGAATCTGCTTAGTGTATTCATCTCTTGGTCTCCCTCTACGATTTTTACCCTCCACGCTGCCCTCCAATACTGAATTCGTGATCCCTTGATGCCTCATAACATGTCCGACCAACCGATCCCTTTTTCTAGTCAAGTTGTACCACAAACTCCTCTTCTCCCCAATTCCATTCATTACCTCTTCATTAGTTATGTGATCTACCCATCTAATCTTCAGCATTCTTCTGTAGCACCACATTTCGAAAGCTTCTATTCTCTTCTTGTCCAAACTGTTTATCGTCCATGTTTCACTTCCACACATGGCTACACTCCATACAAACACTTTCAGAAACGACTTCCTGACACTTAAATCTATACTCGATGTTAACAAATTACTCTTCTTCAGAAACGCTTTCCTTGCAACTGCCAGTCTACATTTTATATCCTCTCTACTTCGACCATCATCAGTTATTTTGCTCCCCAAATAGCAAAACTCCTTTACTACTTCAGGGGTCTCATTTCCCAATCTAATTCCCTCAGCGTCACGCGGCTTAATTCGACTACATTCCATTATCCTCGTTTTACTTTTGTTGATGTTCATCTTATTTCCTCCTTTCAAGACATTGTCCATTCCTTTCAACTGCTCTTCCAAGTCCTTTGCTGTTTCTGACTGAATTACAATGTCATCGGCGAACCTTAAAGTTTTTATTTCTTCTCCATGGATTTTACTTCCTACTCCGTACTTTTCTTTGGTTTCCTTTACTGCTTGCTCAATATATAGATTGAATAACATCGGGGAGAGGCTACAACCCTGTCTCACTCCCTTCCCAACCACTACTTCCCTTTCATGCCCCTCGACTCTTATACCTGCCATCTGGTTGCTGTGCAAATTGTAAATAGCCTTCTGCTCCCTGTATTTTACCCCTGCCACCTCAAAATTTGAAAGAGAGTATTCCAGTCAACATTGTCAAAAGCTTTCTCCAAGACTACAAATGCTAGAAATGTAGGTTTGTCTTTCCATAACCTATTTTCTAAGATAAGTCGTAGGGTCAGTATGGCCTCGTGTGTTCCAACGTTTCTACGGAATCCAAACTGATCTTCCCCGAGTTCGGCTTATGTGAGTTTTTCCATTAGTCTGCAAGGAATTCGCATTAGTATTTTGCAGCCATGACTTATTAAACTGATAGTTCGGTCATTTTCACATCTGTTGACACCTGCTTTCTTGGGGACTGGCGTTATTATATTCTTCTTGAAGTCTGAGGGTATTTCGCCTGTCTCATACATCTTGCTCTCCAGGTGGTAGGGTTTTGTCATGGCTGGCTCTCCCAGTAGCTCTGATGGAATGTCATCTAGTCCCGGGGCCTTGTTTCGACTTAGGTCTTTAAGTGCCGTGTCAAATTCTTCATTCAGTATTATATCTCCCATTTCATCTTTATCTACGTGCTCTTCTATTTCCATAATACTGCCCTCAGGTACATCGCCCTTGTATAGACCCTCTATATATGCCTTCCACCTTTCTGCTTTCCCTTCTTTGCTTAGAACTGGTTTTCCATCTGAGCGCTTTATATTCATGCAAGTGGTTCTCTTTACTCCAAAGGTCTCTTTAATATTCCTGTAGGCAGTGTCTAGCTTACCTCTAGTGATGTACGCCTCTACATTCTTACATTTGTCTTCTAGCCATCTCTGCTTAGCCATTTTGCACTTCCTGTCGAGACGTTTGTATTCCTTTCTGTCTGCTTCATTTACTGCATTTTTCTATTATCTCCTTTCATCAGATAAATTCAAAATCTCTTCTGTTACCCAAAGATTTCTACTATCCCTCATCTTTTTACCTCCTTGGTTCTCTGCTGCCTTCACTAATTCATCTCTCAAAGCTACCCATTCATCTTCTACTGTATTTCTTTCCCCCATTCTTGTCAATCGGTCACTAATGCTCTCTCTCTGAAACTCTCTACAACCTCTGATTCTTTCAGTTTATCCAGGTACCATCTTCTTAAATTCGCACCTTTTTGCAGTTTCTTCAGTTTTAATCTACAGTTCATAACCAATAGATTGTGGTCAGAGTCCACATCTGCCTTTGGATATGTCTTACAATTTAAAACTTGGTTCCTAAATCTCTGTCTTATCATTATATAATCTATCTGATACCTTCTAGTATCTCCAGGCTTCTTCCATGTATACAACCTTTTTTCATGATTCTTGAACCAAGTGTTAGCTATGATTAAGTTATGCTCTGTGCAAAATTCTACCAGGCGGCTTCCAAAAATGGCTCTAAGCACTATGGGACTTAACATCTGATGTCATCAGTCCCCTAGAACTTAGAACTACTTAAACCTAACTAACCTAAGGACATCACACACATCCATGCCCGAGGCAGGATTCCAACCTGCGACCGCAGAGGTCACGCGGTTCCAGGACGTAGCGCCTAGAACCGCTCGGCCACCCCGGCCGGCACAGGCGGCTTCCTCTTTCATTTCTTACCCCCAATCCATATTCACTATGTTTCCTTCTCTTCCTTTTCTACTATCGACTGTTAAATTTTCGTCTCCTTTCACTACCTGAATAATTTACATTTAAATAACTTGAAATTAAATAAATGTTCCTAACGCTGGACCGTAAACACGCTCTAACACACATTATTAAATTCATAAACAAATCAAGTAAACATATATCAAAGGAATAGAAACAAAAGCAGGCCAGTAGTCTCATGTCTCTGTGCTTTCTAAAACACAGTAAATATTTGACCAATTTCTTCATGAATAGTATATATCAGATATAAACAAAGATATAGAGAAATAAATGTATTTATAAGCGTGCTGTTGCCGATTTATCGTGTAACTGTGGAGTGCCTATGGCCTGACGCCATTAATAATAATCGGCCATTTTGACCTTCAATAACTCATTTACTATCCAAGTACCATGCGTGTAGGTTTACACTAATAGCTTTCTAAAGACGCGTCGACCGACAAAATCGGATGAAGCGTTTAGATTTTGGAAATTCGTTGCTGGGTGTTACTAGTATAATTTACAGTCAGATACTAAACTTTAAGCTAATAAAGATATTGAAAATCTGATTACACAATCAGAAGCTTCATGCAAATAACGGTAATGTACATGTTTCTTTTTAAGGTATCATGATTCCTCTGGCTATTATTAATTTCTGCACGAACTGTGAAATGTCTGCCATTATGGCTTCACAAATTCCGCCATCTTTGCCACTCCCGGCATACAAATCTCCTTCATCGACACAAAACATCTTCCACAATACAGCGTTAACATGGAACTGCCAGCCATGCAGTCAGCCTGGACCACATGCTGCGAGGTGGGGCAGTGGTCAGACACTGGACTTGCATTCGGGAGGACGATGGTTCAATCCCGCGTCCGGCCATCCTGATTTAGGTTTTCCGTGATTTCCCTAAATCAATCCAGGCAAATGCCGGGATGGTTCCTCTGAAAGGGCACGCCCGACTTCCTTCCCCATCCTTCCCTAATCCGATGAGACCGATGACCACGCTGTCTGGTCTCCTTCCCCAAACCAACTAACCAACCAACCAACCAACCACACGCTGGGGCTACCCCTCTTGCTCCTGCTAACCTATGGCACAACGTGGTCGCTGACGAGCCCCGACTTGCCGAGCAGCCCGTGCGGCGACGCCAACTCCGAACTTACAATAGTTTCAGGGCGCCACAACTCGCCCGTTACGTCACACTACACAGTGCACAGTTCGGACTTTAATTTAGGGGAGGAAGTTGGAGCAGTGTGACCGGTAGGTCTGTCCCTCCTGGTTGTTTAAATAAATACGCAACTGGAGAGCATCACAGTTAGGAGAAACATTGACCATGCATAGTGGCTTGAGGGCGAAAAACATGTCCAGTAGGATGGACCTGCACAAACATCCTTTGTCTCAGTGAATAAAACGTTCTCGGTTTCCAACCGCGTCAGTTGGTTAAAACTACACTAGCTTTCGGCCAAGCACTCCTTGGTCATTGTCAAGTGGTATGACTGCCAGTGGGCTGTTGGTGCGAACTTCTATACGCTAGCTGCCGGCTGTGACGTCACTGGTGCCCGTGACATTGCCATATATGGGCATGTTTTGAGTCTGCGTTCGATGTGCCCTCTTCAACCTCGCGATCGCTGGATCCCACGCAGCGCTGAGCTGCAAGCCACCGTCTCTATTCAGGGTGTTTGCGGTAACATTTATTTCAATAGCTTCCTTTATTAAACTGTCCCAGAAGCCGTTAGTGCGAGCCACGACAGAGGTATCGCCAAATTTTACATGGTGACCGTTTTCTAACGCATGCTCAGCTAACGCAGATTTCTCTGGATAGCGTAGGCGATAATACCTCTCAGGTTATTTCCTGCGTTGTTCCACAGTGCGCACTGTTTGTCCGATGTACTTCTGGCCACACTCACAAAGTATTTCGTAGACTCCAGATGTTCTGAGACCTACAGCGTCTTTAAATGGTCTCAGTAACTGACGGATTTTCGTTGGAGGCCTGAAGATTGATTTGATCTTGTGTCTTTTCAACAGGCGGCTTATCTTGCCCGACACAGAGCCACAGAATGGCAGAAAAGTAAGTTTCTTTTCCTGCTCTCCGTCGGCGGTCTTATCCTGACATTTCCCAGAAATCGTTTCTTTCACTTGATGGGCGCTGTAGCCGTTATTCCTGGAAACCTTGCGTAGGTGGCTCAGTTCATGGGGCAGGTTGTCGTCGTCTGATATTACTCTTGCACCCAATGTTTGTAATACTGTGCGCTTCTGTGCTGGATGATGATGGCTGGTGGCGTGCAGGTACAGGTCTGTGTGGGTGGATTTTCTGTAGACGCTGTGGCCGAGGCACCCATTTCGTGGACAAGGACGTCGAGGAAGTGCAATGCATTATCTTTTTCCATCTCCATGGTGAACTGGATATTACTGTTGATGGCATTGAGGTGTTCCAAAAACTAGCATAGTTTCTCGCTTCCATGTGGCCAAATGACGAACGTGTCGTCAACGTATCGAAAGAAACACTTCGGCTTCAATGGCGCAGTATCTAGGGCAATATCCTCAAAATTCTCCATGAAGACGTTTGCAACAGCTGGAGCGAACGGGCTACCCATTGAAATAAATGCTACCGCAGACACCCTGAATAGAGACGGTGGCTTGCAGCTCAGCGCTGCATGGGATCCAGCGGTCGCGAGGTTGAAGAGGGCACATCGAACGCCGACTCAAAACATGCCCATATATGGCAATGTCACGGGCACCAGTGACGTCACAGCCGGCAGCTAACGTATATAATGGCGCACCAACAGCCCACTGGCAATCATAACACTTGACAATAGCCAAGGAGTGCTTGGCCGAAAGCTCGTGTAGTTTTAACCAATTGACGCGGTTGGAAACCCGAGAACATTTTATTCAATGTTATCGCCGCGACACTCTGCATTCATACATCCTTTGTCTCAGATGTCATAGTGCCAGTATTGTGGAACTTGGATTCTGACATCACAGAGCCTGAGACAGTATCACAAGTCTAGGCCAATATGACAGAATTCTACAGTGGTGTAAATAGCCCGACTGTGTTTTGACCTTACAGAACTGCAACAGTATGCCCCAGTCGCCAAGTTAGACTGCCATGCTAGACCGCCATCTTGCTCTCCAGGTCAGCCATCTTGGATTGCAAAATCGTATCTTGGCTGGTGTTCGTATTCCAAGTCTCAGATTGTGACGTGATGGAGACTGTCCCACTGTTCCAAGAAAGCTGGTTAGGAGAAGCAGCGATCATAAATGCTGGGGAAAACGTGTCAGGTACTTCAGGAGACATGTGTGGACCTCCACGGACATCCTTTGTCTCAGAACTCATAATGCCAGAATTCTAGAACTCACCCAGTATCCCCTAAAAGCTATGTTTGATCGTCAGGTGTGGTGTGCGTACTGTAAGACCTTCAATACATTCACCATCAGATTATTTGACTTGTCGCTCTAACGAAGTAGGGGAGTGTCAGCAATATGTCTCGTGGTCTTATCGTGGCGTGTTTATCTTCTGCCGTTAGGTCAGATGATAGAAATGCCAATTGCACGCTTAGAGTAGCATATTGACGGTGACCAACTTTAAACAGAACTTGATTAATTTTCACAGACATTTATTAAACTAATAACAAGCATAAAAATTACTTAACTTGGTTCTGGATGCTATTTACAACTGTCAATCTGAAGTTCCTTTGGTATTTGTACGTTAATCTTATTCTCACGTATATCTCTGACACTTGACAAAAGTGTCTATACATTTATCTTCATGGCTATGTACGGGAATATGGTAATCTTAGTAGGCGCAGACTGAAACTTGACCATAGAATGGTACAGACAAATACAGACTAGTACAGACTGGTGCAGACAAATGCAGACTGCCTAATCGGAGGTCTGTACACTCGTTATAATACCTTGCGCGTTCATGTATCACTGCGTGAGTGTTATCCGTGAGGATAAAAGGTTCTACATTAGCAGCAATCTCATTGGCTGCGTTACATTTTAATACGCGGGTCGGCGGAAGCAGAATTTGGTCCGTCTCTATGGCAGCGCCATCTCGTAGTGCGGAGACGGACGAGCGCTGTGCCTGCGCTGTTGTGCTTAGCGGGGCGCACTCTAGTGGGAAAGTTGTGTACGTGCTGACTATGTGGAACTATGTACACAACACCAGGTCACCCATCTTGGATTCTGATGTCACAGCAGAGTTGCGCCAGGATCTCAAGTTTGGGCCAGCATGCCAGAACCGCACGCTGTTATAAATAGCACAGTATGTCTGAGTTGGATTGTGGGTCATAGACCCCCAGGGCCACTATTCCATCTCTGGGCCTCCATGCCCCAGTATCTCAAGTCTGCCTGCCGGAGTGGCCGAGCGGTTCTAGGTGCTACAGTCTGGAACCGCGCGACCGCTATGGTCGCAGGTTCGAATCCTGCCTCGGGCATGGATGTGTGTGATGTCCTTAGGTTAGTTAGGTTTAAGTAGTTCTAAGTTCTAGGGGACTGATGACCTCAGAAGTTAAGTCCCATAGTGCTCAGAGCCATTTGAACCATCTCAAGTGTGGACCAGTATGCCAAAAATGTGCACTGTTTCAAATAGCCCCACAGGTCTGAGCTGGATTGTGACGTCATAGAGCTGCGCTAGTATGTTCCGGTCGCCTTGTTCAGTCGCCATCTTGTATTCCAGGTCAACCATCTTGGATTCTGACGTCATAGTTAGGCTGGTGCTCGGTATTCCAAGTCTCAGATTGCGACGTCATAGAGCCAGGCGTGAAAATGCATAATCTTGGATTTCTCACCATTATGTACTTAGGACAGCAAGTCCTCTTTCATAGGCAACACACCAACATAACTGGTTCTTTTTTTTAGGGGGGGGGGTTGACGCCAAAATTTTGGATTTTTCACAGAAATTTTGAATTTCTCGCCAAAATTTGAACTTCACTTTATACATAGCACAATTGACCTTTGTCAGATGTGGAGCGGTTGGGGGTGAGGAAATCCCATGTCTCACTAATGATATGGTTGATGACGTCATCGTTGATGTCATCAGTTACCTACTTTGTCCGTGAACTCTCCTTGTTATCCTAGTGGCAGTGTCCTCAAAGAACGTACAAAACTACCCTTATAATTCTGTCAAGACCACAATGAATTCTTCAATCGTCGCCTTTTCCTTAACGGCAGTGAGCTTGTGGAAACTGACTGTTTTTTTGTCTGCCTCAGTACGATTTTCTTTTTAAACGTATTCCCACGAAATGAGAACTAATTGTTTCCCAATTTGCAGTGTCTTACTCTGGGCAGCGAGATGTCAAATTCATTTAAAATACAAGTTCATTTAAAATACTTGCTGATGTTTTATTATTCTTCCTGCTCTCCTTTTTCCTTTGTTCATTCAACAGTAGTGGGTTGTAAATCGAAGAAACGATCCGGGCATGCCACTTGACTTGACCAGTGTACTTTGCAGTAATACATAAAGTTTCCATACTCTTAGTCAGTAAAACTGTTCTGGGTTCGCGACCGTATTGTGAATTATAAATTTCCTACGTTCCGGCGACTATTGCAAGATGCCTTCCTCAGGGTGTGTTGCTAACTGCTGAATGGTTTAATTACTTATATACTATAGAGGAGGGGTAATCGGGACCCCCATCTCCGGACAATCCAAGCCATGGCACGCTCCCGACTACGTCTCCTCGAGCTCCTTTCCGGCCGTACGTGGGGTCTGGACCCCTCCACCATCCTCCACACCTATAAATCCCTCATCCGCCCTGTCCTCTGCTACGCCCACCCTGCCTGGATCTCCGCCCCTCCTACCTTTTACAAATCCCTTCAGATCCTAGAACACCATGCTCTTCGCCTCGCCTATCGCATCCGTCTCCCCTCCCCCACGCGGATCCTATACGACCTTATTCCCTTCCCCCTCCTCCTCCTATTCCTCAAATGGATACGGATCCTCTACACCTCCCGTAAACTCGATCCTCCTCACCCACTTGCCTCCCCCATCCTCTCCCGCCCCCGTCTGCTGCCGCGCCTGTATCTCCATCCACCACCTCTCCACTCTCCTTACCAACGTGGCTTCTGCCAGCTCCCACTCCCTAAGGACATCACACAACACCCAGTCTCCACGAGGCAGAGAAAGTTCACGTGTCGTCTCCGTCATCAGTGTCCGTGTGCAGTGCCAACAGTTTCTTTCGGTGTCTTCGCGTGTGAACGGCTACGTGTTATTTGTTTCTGTGTCCACTGTTTTTTGCCCCCCCCCCCCCCCCCCCCCGCTTTGTTCTGTATATTCTGTGTCTCCATTGTTTTTTCCTTTGTAAAACTTGTGGCTGAAGAGCAGCGTAGTGTGCTGCTGCCAGCCCACCTTATTTAATGTGTTAAATAACAATAATAAAAAAATAGGAAATCGACGAATAGGAAACAGTTCACTAACTGCCCAGTATCGGCTAGGGGGCTCCAGCGCTCTGTGTGCCCTCCTCTGTCCTTCTGCAGTGCTGTCACTGCTGGAAACCAAGACGCTGGAAGTCGGCACCCGTCTTCTCTGTTGATATTGTCGGGTCGCTCGGCTATTTCTATAGCCTCTCTAATCTTCATCCCCAGAATAAACGGCTGTTTCGCCAGTGCGTGGGCCTCTCGAAATTCGATCTTCATCCTGCACTGTTCCTGGTGTTCTGCCACCGCTGGTTTGTTGTATTGTTTGAGACGGATGTATCCCTCGTGTTCAGATAAACTTGTGCTTATTGGGCGCCCCGTCTCGCCAACATACACCAGTCCACATTCGCCGATTTCCGCCAATGGCAAGCAGTAAAGGAAATTTCAATGCAAAAGGCCAGTTTCCGTCAATGACAAGATGCAATAAAAAGAACAAATGGTTCAAATGGCTCTGAGCACTATGGGACTTAACTTCTGAGGTCATCAGTCCCCTAGAACTTAGAACTGCTCAAACCTAACTAACCTAAGGACATCAAACACATCCATGCCCGAGGCAGGATTCGAACCTGCGACCATAGCGGTCGCGCGGTTCCAGACTGTAGCGCCTAGAACCGCTCGGACACTCCGGCCGGCTCCTCACCCTCATATCCAATGACAGCACTTACTCTATAATTTATAAGTAAATAAACCAGTTAGCAACACACCCTGAGGAACGCGTTTCGCAATACCCACCGAAACGTTGGAATTTTGTAGTTGACAATGCGGTAGCGAACCCAGAAGAATTTATCGACTGTGACAACGGCCTTGGAAGTCTACGTTTACATTTCCATACACGTCGTCCAGTTCCATCGAAAACTTTTGGAACTGACGTTGGAAAATAAGTGCGGCTTCGGAGAATTTGTGTCACCAATTTCATCACAATTGTGGGGGATTACCTAGCCGGCTTTTGGAGGAACAGATCAACTGTAGACCAAATATTCAACCTACGTCAAATTTTGGAAAAGAAATGGGAATACAATAAACCAGTTCATAATCTTTTCATAGATTTTACAAAAGCATATGATTCAATATTGCAATCAAAATTGAACAGGATTCTTTTGGAACTTGTAATACCCAGGAAGTATGTTAGACTTATAGAAGCGAGTTTGAAAAACACAAAAGGTAGAGTACGCGTGGGGAAATTGGAGTCAGAAGAATTTGTAATAAAGAGCGGACTTAAGCAGGGAGATGCCCTGTCTCCGCAACTTTTTAATTTAGTCCTAGAATATATTGTACGAATGGCAGCAGATAATTCAGAGGGTGTGGAGTTAAATGGAAATATTAAGATATTAGGGTATGCAGATGATCTAAACATCATTACCGATAGGAAAGAATCTGTAACAGCAAATGCGAATGCGTTAATCAAGGCTAGTAAAGATGTAGGTCTAAGTGAAGACAAAACTAAATACCTGGTTACTACTAGAATGCCAACAGCAGTAGATCAGGAAATGTTAAGAGCTGGATACATGCAATTTGAAAAAGTGAACACATTTAAGTATCTAGGCGTGGACATCACTTCGAGAAATGAGATTGAATCCGAACTGAAGAAGAGATTACGGGCGGGAAATGCGTGCTACTTTTCACTGAATAGATTACTTTCATGAAGGATATTGTCTAGGAATTTAAAGATTAGAATATAAAAAACTATTATTCTACCAGTTACGCTGTGTGGGTGTGAGGCTTGGTCTCTCACTGTGCAAAATGAAAAGCCGTTTAGAGTATTTGAAAACAAAATTTAGAGGAAAATTTTCGGGGCAAAAGGGGATGACATTAGCGGAGAGTGGCGAAAAGTGCATAACGAAGAGGTTCACGAACTCTATTCAAGCCCTGACATAATCAGTATTATTAAATCACGTAGGCTGCGATGGGCGGGTCACGTGGCCCGAATGGATGAGGGCAGGGCAGCGAGCAGAGTACTGGTAGGGCACCTAGAGGGAAAACGTCCTGTGGGGAGACCGAGGCGTAGGTGGGAGGACAATGTAAAGGCTGATTTGAGGAGCCTAGGTATTGGAGGTGAATGGAAGGAAATAGCCCAAGACAGGGACAGGTGGCGAAAATACGTTGCTGCGGTAATGGACTCTCGAGTCCGGTATGACCAGTGAGTAAGTAAGTAAGTAAGTAAGTAAGTAAGTAAGTAAGTAATTTCATCACACGCTCCATGCCTGCAAATTTAGCACAAAGTCAATCTTGATGCACAGAACAATGAAACCGTTCCGTTGATCCTTACAATTTTGTGCTCTTTCATCGTCAACTAACTCGATAAATTCTTACTACATGTTGTTGTAACGTCGATCCATATCAAACTTTCCTTACCTGTCGATTCAAAGTGTCCAAATGTGTGTGAAATCTTATGGGACTTAACTGCTAAGGTCATCAGTCCCTAAGCTTACACACTACTTAACCTAAATTATCCTAAGGACAAACACACACACACACCCATGAAACTTCCTGGCAGATTAAAACTGTGTGCCCGACTGAGACTCTAACTCGGGACCTTTGCCTTTCGCGGGCAAGTGCTCTACCAACTGAGACCCCCAGGCACGACTCACGTCCGGTCCTCACAGCTTTACTTCTGCCAGTACCTCGTCTCCTACCTTCCAAACTTTACAGAAGCTCTCCTGCGAACCCTGCAGAACTAGCACTCCTGAAAGGAAGGATACTGCGGAGACACGGCTTAGCCACAGCCTGGGTCCGGCACACAGTTTTAATCTGCCAGGAAGTTTCATATCAGCACACACTCCGCTGCAGAGCGAAAATGTCATTCTGGAAACATCCCCCAGGCTGTGGCTAAGCCATGTCTCCGCAATATCCTTTCTTTCAGGACTGCTAGTTCTGCAAGGTTCGCAGGAGAGCTTCTGTAAAGTTTGTAAGGTAGGAGACGAGATACTGGCAGAAGTAAAGCTGTGAGGACCGGACGTGAGTCGTGCTTCGGTAGCTCAGATGGTAGAGCACTTGCCCGCGAAAGGCAAAGGTCCCGAGTTCGAGTCTCGGTCCGGCACACAGTTTTAATCTGCCACGAAGTTTCATATCAGCGCACACTCCTCTGCAGAGCGAAAATCTCATTCTGGACACACACCCGTGCCCGAGGGAGGACTCGAACCTCCGCCGGGACCGGCCGCCCAGTCCATGACTGCAGCGCCCGAGACCGCTCGGCTAATCCCGCGGGGCTTCCCCTTCGATTATGCGACTGTATATCGCACAGTAGATACTGAGAATTCTTATCTTTCGGTCCTGTCATTCCAATTCATTCTGAAGGCTTGTGACGATGGACCGCCAGGCTGCCTCTCTTTGTGCAAACAGCCACTTGACATTTGAGCTTCTTTTATACCACAAACAAATAGAGAAGTATAAAAAGCGCTAACACCACGATTCTGCGAAACTGGAGGAAGTCGCGCAGAAAGAAAAATGGCGCACCGCAATGCTAAATGAAAAGTCACGCTGTAACGGGTACTTCCGAGAAGTACCGAGCCACAGCCGGCACGCGGGGCTTTACATGTGGCAAGGCCATTATCGGCCATACACCTGCTCTATGAGCCTCTTGCACTTCTGCCTGTCCAATGCGCTGTTTGTCCAGTTGCTGCAGCTGATCATGCTCATTGTCTCCTCCCGAATGTTATCCCGCCATCTGATTCTGGGTCTGTTGTGGTTGGCAGCAGAGCCAACACCGTGTTACTAGAGGAGGCCGAAATGCACGCGTTTTAGCTCACGCAGGCTGGCGTGAGGAACATGACAAAGGAAATTAGAATTTAGAAAAACGGACGTAGTTGGTGGAATACTTAACTTTAATCCATTAATGATGAACGTCGGTCTTGACGGTACATGATTCACAGTATCAATAGTAACTGATAATAGCGCCTTGCTAGGTCGTAGCAAATGACGTAGCTGAAGGCTATGCTAAACTATCGTCTGGGCAAATGAGAACGTAAGTAGGCAGTGAACCATCGCTAGCAAAGTCGGCTGTACAACTGGGACGAGTGCTAGGACGTCTCTCTAGAACTGCCGTGTGGCGGCGCTCGGTCTGCAATCACTGACAGTGGCGATACGCGCGTCCGACGTATACTAACGGACCGCGGCCGCTTTAAAGGCTACCACCTAGCAAGTGTGGTGTCTGGCGGTGACACCACAGGGTCTCCCTCTTCTTCTCGTTCCTTCTATTGTTCTGCTGCATGCCATTCTAGGTAGTCTATTCTCTGTCATTCTTGCTATATGGCCTGCCCAATTCAACCTTCTCCTCTTGAGCACTTCGACGGTGTTACGGTGTTTGTACAGCCCTCTTAATTCTTCATCTGTTCTTATTCTCCATTCCATGTTATTTTCGTCGTATACAGGTCCAAAAATTTCCCTTAGCGCTTTTCTTTCTAATATTAACAGCTTTTCTTCATCTTTCTTTCTAAATATTAATGTTTCAGGTCGATTGATTTAAGCGGATTTTGATGTTACTGTTAAGTCATCTTTTTCTTAGAATTTTGATGAAACTAAAAAGTGTCTTGTTTGCTGTTGATAAACGGGCATCTATTTCTATATCTGTTCTGTTGTCATTACTAAAAATACTTCCTAGGTACTTGACCACTTCAGCCTTGGAATTGAATCCATCTACAGTCAAAGGTGCATCTTTTCTGGTTTTCTTACTTATGGGCAGGTATTCTGTCTGTTCTTCATTAACATGTAATCCTGTTTTCTCAGCAATTTTGTAGTAATTTTGCATCATCCTGATTAATTCTCTTTTGGAACTACTTACGAGTGCTACATCATCTGCATAGGCAAGTCTTGTAATGTTTACATCCTGTAGCTGGATCCCTTGTGGACAGGTTTTAGAAAATTCTCTATCAGTCTTCTCTAGGACAAGGTTAAATAAAATAGGTGAAATGGCATCCCCTTGTCTCAGTCCAGTGCACACCATAAAATCTTCAGTTTCTCCTGCTGGTGTCTTTGTTGTTGTTGTGGTCTTCAGTCCTGACACTGGTTTGATGCAGCTCTCCATGCTACTCTATCCTGTGCAAGCTTCTTCATCTCCCAGTACCTACTGCAACCTACATCCTTCTGAATCTGCTTAGTGTATTCATCTCTTGGTCTCCCCCTACGATTTTTACCCTCCACGCTGCCCTCCAATACTAAATTGGTGATCCCTTGATGCCTCAGAACATGTCCTACCAACCGATCCCTTCTTCTGGTCAAGTTGTGCCACAAACTCCTCTTCTCCCCAATCCTATTCAATACCTCCTCATTAGTTACGTGATCTACCCAGCTTATCTTCAGCATTCTTCAGTAGCACCACATTTCGAAAGCTTCTATTCTCTTCTTGTCCAAACTGGTTATCCTCCATGTTTCACTTCCATACAGGGCTACACTCCATACAAAGAAACGACTTCGTGACACTTAAATCTATACTCGATGTTAACAAATTTCTCTTCTTCAGAAACGCTTTCCTTGCCATTGCCAGTCTACATTTTATATCCTCTCTACTTCGACCATCATCAGTTATTTTGCTCCCCAAATAGCAAAACTCCTTTACTACTTTAAGTGTCTCATTTCCTAATCTAATACCCTCAACATCACCCAACTTAATTCGACTACATTCCATTATCCTCGTTTTGCTTTTGTTGATGTTCATCTTATATCCTCCCTTCAAGACACCATCCATTCCGTTCAACTACTCTTCCAAGTCCTTTGCTGTCTCTGACAGAATTACAATGTCATCGGCAAACCTCAAAGTTTTTATTTCTTCTCCATGGATTTTAATACCTACTCCGAATTTTTCTTTTGTTTCCTTTACTGCTTGCCCAATATACATATTGAATAACATCGGGGGGAGGCTACAACCCTGTCTTACTCCCTTCCCAACCACTGCTTCCCTTTCATGTCCCTCGACTCTTATAACTGCCATCTGGTTTCTGTACAAATTGTAAATAGCCTTTCGCTCCCTGTATTTTACCCCTGCCACAATTCCTTCATGATATTTAGGAGTGTGTGTCGGTGTATGCTATCATAGGCCTTTTAATAAACGCATAAAAAAAGTTTTGCATCACCCCAGTTCCCAGAACTCAGGCGTTGACTGTGGATATTGTATCACAGACACAGTCCCTTTGATTGTTCAGAGATGTCACTAAACCCACCCATACACGTAATCAACCATGCATGAGCAGCGCCTGTTAGACGGAAGGGGTCCGACAGCCGATCAGTTCCGGTCATTCCACCCGTAAGCAGGTAGAGGCCTCGTGTCGTCTGTAGTTCGACCATGCAATACCGCGGTTCGATCGCGTCCGCATTGTTATTATGTGACAGGAAGCGCGCTCAACAAGGGAAGTGTCAAGGCTCCTGTGAGTGAACCAAAGCGATGTTGTTCGTACACGGGGGAGATACAGAGAGGCAGGAACTGTTGATGACATGGCTCGCTGAGGCCGCCCAAGGGCTACTGCTGCAGTGGATGACCGCTACCTAAGGACCATGGCTCGGAGGAACCCTGTCAGCAACGCCACCATCTTGAATAACGCTTTTCGTGCTGCCAAAGGACGTCGTGTTACGACTCAAACTGTGCGCAATAGGCTGTATGATGCGCAACTTCACTCCCGACGTCCACGGCTAGGTCCTTCATTGCAACCACGACACCATGCAGCGCGGTACAGATGGGCTTAGGAACATGCCGAATGGACGGCTCAGAATCTGCATCACATTCTCTTCACCGATGAGTGTCGCATATGCCTTCAACCAGACAATTCTCGGAGACGTGTTTGGAGGCAACCCAGTCAGGCTGAACGCCTTAGACACACTGTCCAGCGACTGCAGCAAGGTGGAGGTTCCCTGATGTTTTGCGGTGGCATTATGTGGGGCGGACGTGCACCGCTGGTGGTCATGGAAGACGCCGTAACGGCTGTGCAATACGTGAATGCCATCCTCCGACCGATAGTGGAACCATATCAGCAGCATATTGGCGTGGCATTCGTCTTCATGGACGACAATTCGCGCCCCCATCGTGCACATCTTGTGAATGAGTTCCTTCAGGATAACGACATCGCTCGACTAAAGTGGCCAGTATGTTCTCCAGACATGAACCCTATTGAACATGCCTGGGATAGATTGAAAAGGGCTGTTTATGGAGGACGTGACCCACCAACCACTCGGAGGAATCTACGACGAATCGCCGTTCAGCAGTGGGATAATCTGGACCAACAGTGCCTTGATGAACTTGTCGATATTACGCCACGACGAATATAGGTATGCATCACAGCAAGAGGACGTGTTTCTGGGTACCTCCATACCGTTGTGTTCTGCAATCTGGACCACCACCTCTGAAGGTCTCGCTGTATGGTGGTACAACATGCAATGTGTGGTTTTCATGAGGAAAGACATATTGGCTCTGAGCACTATGGGACATAACATCCATGGTCATCAGTCCCCTAGAACTTAGAACTACTTAAACCTAACTAACCTAATGACAGCACACAACACCCAGTCGTCACGAGGCAGAGAAAATCCCTGACCCCGCCGGGAATCGAACCCGGGAACCCGGGCGTGGGAAGCGAGAACTCTACCGCACGACCACGAGCTGCGAAAGACATATTGATCGTACCGCCTTATCACTTATGTTGGACCTGGAAATGTTTGCAGCGAGGCAAGTGTCCACACAGACAATGCAACGAGCTATAAAACACCAAGGATTGGTTGCTGTTGTCCCTTGAGACTAGCTCACTGACAGTAGTGTACACGATGACAGGATTGGACCCAGGAATGGCGTCTTTCGGCAGATTCCCATTCCAGTAGAAAGCATCACGATGGATGTATCTTTGCGTGGAGGCTCCGATGAGAATGAACGTTGCCAGATTGCGTTCGTCGCTGTCATTTGGGATTAGGCTCTAGCGAGATAGCGCAGGGTGCCTGTGGGCTCACAACATGATCACGTCTGGTTCGCATAGAAGATAATTTGCATAGAAGTGGTCACATTGTTGCTGATAAGCCATCCAGGCTGTATAGTTGTGGTCTAACAAGCTTTTTGGTTCCTGGCGCTTCGTCCAGACCAGTGCTAGACATTTTTGGAGGTGCTCTTGGCGACACCAGGTCTACCTGAGTGACGCGTTGGATGCTGGAGAGTGACCCAAACACTGTGTTAAGTAAGTACGGTCGAGCTTGACCACGCCCGCTTTACACAATTTTTATGCCGCTCCCCGAAGTCCGACCGGTCACCACTCGGGGTCGCCAAGTGCACCTCCAGAAATGTCCAGTACTGCTGAGGACGAAACGTCAGGAACCAGAATAATTAGTAAGAAAGAAAACTGTGAGTAATGATAATAATTTATTACTGTTCACGATAGTAAGTTAAAGCATGAGAACTGTTCGTGAACACTTGTTGTTGTGGTCTTCAGTCCTGAGACTGGTTTGATGCAGCTCTCCTTGCTACTCTATTCTGTGCAAGCTCCTTCATCTCCCAGTACCTACTGCAACCTACATCCTTCTGAATCTGCTTAGTGTATTCATCTCTGGGTCTCCCTCTACGATTTTTACCCTCCACGCTGTCCTTCAATATTAAATTGGTGATCCCTTGATGCCTCAGAACATGTTCTACCAATCGATCCCTTCTTCTATTCAAATTGTGCCACAAACTTCTCTTCTCCCCAATCCTATTCAATACCTCCTCATTAGTTATGTGATCTGCCCATCTAATCTTCAGCATTCTTCTGTAGCACCACATTTCGAAAGTTTCTATCTTCTTGTCCAAACTATTTATCGTCCATGTTTCACTTCCATACATGGCTACACTCCATACAAATACTTTCAGAAACGACTTCCTGACACTTAAATCTATACTCGATGTTAACAAATTTCTCTTCTTCAGAAACGCTTTCCTTGCCATTGCCAGTCTACATTTTATATCCTCTCTACTTCGACCATCATCAGTTATTTTGCTCCCCAAATAGCGAAACTCCTTTACTACTTCAAGTGTCATTCCCTAATCTAATACCCTCAGCATCACCCGCCTTAATTCGACTACATTCCATTATCCTCGTTTTGCTTTTGTTAATGTTCATCTTATATCCTCCTTTCAAGACACTTCCCATTCCGTCCAGTTGCTCTTCCAGGTCCTTTGCTGTCTCTGACAGAATTACAATGTCATCGGCGAACCTCAAAGTTTTTATTTGTTCTCCATGGATTTTAATTCCTACTCGGAATTTTTCTTTTGTTTCCTTCACTGCTTGCTCAATATATCGATTGAATAAAATCGGGGAGAGGCTACAACCCTGTCTCATTTCCTTCCCAACCACTACTTCCCTTTCATGCCCCTCGACTCTTATAACTGCCATCTGGTTTCTGTACAAATTGTAAATAGCCTTTCGCTCCCTGTATTTTACCCCTGCCTTCTTCAGAATTTGATAGAGAGTATTCTAGTCAACGTTGTCAAAAGCTTTCACTAAGTCTACAAATGCTAGAAACGTAGGTTTGAATTTCCTTAATATAGCTTCTAAGATAAGTCGTAGGGTCAGTATTTCTTCGGAATCCAAACTGATCTTCCCCGAGGTTGGCTTCTACTAGTTTTTTCCATTTGTCTGTAAAGAATTCACGTTAGTATTTTGCAGACGTGATTTAATAAACTGAGGTTCGGTAATTTTCACATCTGTCAACACCTGCTTTCTTTGGGATTGGAATTATTATATTCTTCTTGAAGTCTGAGGGTATATCACCTGTCTCATACATCTTGCTCACCAGATGGTAGATTTTTGCCAGGACTGGCTCTCCCAAGGCTGTCAGTAGTTGTAATGAAATGTTATCTACTCCCGCGGCCTCGTTTCGACTCAGGTCTTTCAGTGCTCTGTCAAACTCTTCGTAAACGTAGCAAACAAAATTGGAGAAAATTGTAGTTCTAATAAGACTTTTATTATAGCCCTAAAATATGACATTTATCTAAATAACTCGAATAACTGCGACTACAGAAAGCGAGGCCGAAAAAGAATAGAAAATACATTTGTATCTCAATGTAGACCGAAGCGCCAAAGAAACTGGTATAGACATGTGTATTCAAACATAGATATATGTTAACAGGCAGAACACGGTGCTGCGGTCGCCAACGCCTATATAAGACAACAACTGGCGCAGTTCTTACATCTACATGGAGACTCTGAAAATCACATTTAGGTGCCTGGCAGAGGGTTCATCGAACCACCTTCACAATTCTCTATTATTCCAATCTCGTATAGCGCGCGGAAAGAATGAACACCTATATCTTTCCGTACGAGCTCTGATTTCCTTTATTTTATCTCGGTGATCGTTCCTCCCTATGTAGGTCGGTGTCAACAAAATATTTTCGCATTCGGAGGAGATAGATGGTGATTGGAATTTCGTTAGAGGATTCCATCGCAACGAAAAACGTCTTTCTTTTAATGGCGTCCAACCCAAATCCTGTATCATCTCTGTGACACTCTCTCCCATATTTCGCGATAATACAAAATGTGCTGCCTTTCTTTGAACTTTTTCGATGTACTCCGCCAGTCCTGTCTGGTAAGGATCCCACACGGCGCAGCAGTATTCTAAAAGAGGACGGACAAGCGTAGTGTAGGCAGTCTCCTTAGTAGGTCTGTTACATTTTCTAAGTGTCCTGCCAATAAAACGCCACCTTTGGTTAGCCTTCCCCACAACATTTTCTATGTGTTCCTTCCAATTTAAGTTGTTCGTTATTGTAATACCTAGGTATTTAGTTGAATTTACGGCTTTTAGATTAGACTGATTTATCGTGTAACTGAAGTTTAACGAGTTCCTTTTAGCACTCATGTGGATCACCTCACACTTTTCGTTGTTTAGAGTCAACCGCCACTTTTCGCACCATTCAGATATTTTTTCTACAGTGTATTGCTAAAAATGGTTCAAAATGGCTCTGAGCACTATGGGACTTAACATCTGAGATCATCAGTCCGCGATAAGTTAGATCTACTTAAACCTAACTATCCTAGGGACATCACACACATCCATGCCCGAGGCAGGATTCGAACCTCCGACCGTAGCGGTCGCGCGGTTCCAGACTGAAGCGCCTAGAACCGTTCGGTCAAACCGGCTGTCAATTTTTCTGCAGTTTGTTTTGGTCTTCTGATGACTTTATTAGTCGATAAACGACAGCGTCATCTGCAAACAACCGAAGACGGCTGATCAGATTGTCTCCAAAATCGTTTATATAGATAAGGAACAGCAAACGGCCTAAAACACTACCTTGAGGAACGCCAGAAAATACTTCTGTTTTACTCGATGACTTTCCGTCAATTACTACGAACTGTGACCTCCATGATAGGAAATCACAAATCCAGTCACATAACTGAGACGATATTCCATAAGCACGCAATTTCACTACGAGCCGCTTGTGTGGTGCAGTGTCAAAAGCCTTCCGGAAAACCAGAAATACGGAATCGATCTGAAAACCGTTGTCAATAGCACTCAACACTTCATGTGAATAAAGAGATAGTTGTGTTTCACAGGAACGATGTTTTCTAAACCCATCTATCACAAAGCGAAAATAGTGGTCCAACTAAAACATTCATATTTCTTTACGTACTACACGAATATGTAATAAAAATGGTGGTTCTTATTTAAAAAAAAAACGCAGTTGATATCCGTTTGACCTGTGGCAGCGCCATCTAGCGGGCCAAACCATAACGCCATCTGGTTTCCCCCTTCCCCCCTTCGAGTTAGACGAGTTTCGTTCTTCGTAGTTTTTTTTCGTTTGATGCTTATTTCGTGAGATATTTAGCCCGGTCACTATCCTGTATATGGCGATTATTGCAGACAACGTAGTGCTTTTCCATATTGCTTTTACGAGTACTTGACAATGACACTTAGTCGAAGTTAGCTAATCGCACGATTAAATAAACATCACATGACAGCCTACTACTGACCGCGTTTATGTTTATTAACCATCATCACTGGGACGTGCTCTCACTTCATGAGCCACTGTGGAGAGGTTTAGAATTTATTTCCAGGACGTTGAAGTAAAGATTGAAGATCAGAAGCTTAAAGCTACCCTGGCTCCTGCTCTTTCTGCCAAATACTGGCTGTGAAAAGTTCATCCACCAACAAGGTCTGAACCGTCATATCTCCGAACGCCACTGCACACCTCGACTACGGGTGCTACTTACAATTACGTTATTCCACTGCAGCCAGCTCCTGGAAACCATTGCACCCTTACACCTACCGAGCGAGGTGGCGCAGTGGTTAGACACTGGACTCGCATTCGGGAGGACGTCGGTTCAATCCCGCGTCCGGCCATCCTGATTTAGGTTTTCCGTGATTTCCCTAAATCACTCCAGGCAAATGCCGGGATGGTTCCTCTCCAAGGGCACGGCCGACTTCCTTCCCCATCCTTCCCTAATCCGATGAGACCGATGACAACGCTGTCTGGTCTCCTTCCCCAAACCAACCAACCAACCAACCAACCAACCAACCAACCAACCAACCTTACACCTAAATACTCAGAAAATGTCACTGAAAAACCGTGGAAACAGATTCGGTGTAGTTCAGCTTAACCCTGTATAACGCGAATTTGTAGTCTATTTGTCCAGTTAACCACCAACCACTTAAAACCAACCTCATCTCAAGCAATACAAATGACTAATTTCGTCATTTCTTTCATCTTTCTTACACATAATGTAGGAAAAACGCTCTCCAGCAGCCGTTTTCATCAGTCATCGACGCCACAGGCTAAAGAGAACAGTGGATTCAGTGATATATTCCGTAACAATCTTATAGTAAAATAAACGAGATTTGCATTCTGTTTTTCGACAGTTGGCCTTCGGGCTGAAAATGTGTGCGTGCTAATGGAAGCACCACTCGCGTCTTATCTACCAAGATAATCACCAGATTGCTATCACCTCTGAAGAACACTTTCGAAGAGGCTTGTACACTCCCTTGTTAGATAATGTCATAACTTATCTGAGGGAAATTCTTTTGATACATTTAACAAATGTTATCAGTTCGAGGAAATGTTTTCTGTCGCTTACAGCCTACGTCTTTGAAGACCATACACAGGGGGTTCCAAACATTCAGAGGTATGAGGTACACATGGCTAGAATCGACCTCGGGGGAGACCAGCTGGGGTTACCAGTAAATGTAAGAAGACGTTAGGGGAATACTGACCCTGCGGTTTACCTTAGTGCAATGTGCTAGGGAGATGGTGTTGTGAAAGGATGCTGGGCAACAAATTTATTAACACATTTATTAAAAACACAAACCAAATAATTAAAACACAGAAAATGATGCCAGACAGAGTGAGCAACTGCTCCCAGAATTAATTAAATTAATTTCCAACGATACAAGTGTTTGTAGATGCAACATAAATTTCAGAAATGACTGAATGGTGTTTTTTAAAAAAATAAGTTGTTTGTTGTTGTTGTTGTTTCGGTCTTCAGTCCAGTGACTGGTTTGATGCAGCTCTCCATGCTACTCTATCCTGTGCAAGCTTCTTCATCTCCCAGTACCTACTGCAACCTACATCCTTCTGAATCTGCTTAGTGTATTCATCTCTTGGTCTCCCCCTACGACTTTTACCTTCCACGTTGCCCTCCAATACTAAATTGGTGATCCCTAGATGCCTCAGAATATGTCCTACCAACCGATCCCTTCTTCTAGTCAAGTTGTGCCTCAAACTTCTCCCCAATTCTATTCAATACCTCCGCATTAGTTATGTGATCTACTCATCTAATCTTTGGCATTCTTCTGTAGCCCCACATTACGAGAACTTCTATTCTCTTCTTGTCTGAACTATTTATCGTCCACGTTTCACTTCCATACATGGCTACACTCCATACAAATGCACTACTGGCCATTAAAATTGCTACACCAAGCAGAAATGCATATGATAAACAGCTATTCATTGGACAAATATATTATACTAAAACCGACATGTGATTACATTTTCACGCAATTTGAGTGCATAGTTCCTGAGGAATCAGTACCCATAAAAACCACCTCTGGCCGTAATAACGGCCTTGATACGCCTGGGCATTGAGTAAAACAGAGCTTGGATGGCGTGTACAGGTACAGGCGCCCATGCAGCTTCAACACGATACCACAGTTCATCAAGAGTAGTGACTGACGTATTGTGACGAGCCAGTTGCTCGGCCACCATTGACCAGACGTTTTCAGTTGGTGAGAGATCTGGAGAATGTGGTGGCCAGGGCAGCAGTCGAACCTTTTCTGTATCCAGAAAGGCCCGTACAGGACCTGCAACATGTGGTCGTGCATTATCGTGCTGAAATGTAGGGTTTCGCAGGGATCGAATGAAGGGTAGAGCCACGGGTCATAACGCATCTGAAAAGTAACGTCCACTGTTGAAAGTACCCTCATTGCGAACAAGAGGTGACCGAGACGTGTATCCGATGGCACCCCGTGGCATCACGCCGGGCGATACGCCAATATAGCGATGACGAATACATGCTTCCAATGTGCGTTCACCGCGATGTCGCCAAACACGGATGCGGCCATCATGATGCTGTAAACAGAACCTGGATTCCTCCGAAAAAATGACGTTTTGCCATTCGTGCACCCAGGTTTGTCGTTGAGTACACCATCGCAGGCGCTCCTGTCTGTAATGCAGCGTCGAGGGTAACCGCAGCCATGGTATCCGAGCTGATTGTCCATGCTGCTGCATACGTCGTCTAACTGTTCGTGTAGATGATTGTTGTCTTGGAAACGTCCCCATCTGTTGACTCAGGGATCGAGACGTGGCTGCACGATCCGTTACAGCCATACGGATAAGATGCCTGTCATCTCGACTGCTAGTGATACGAGGCCGTTGGGATCCAACACGGCGTTCCATGTTACCCTCCTGCTAAAAGTCATTGGATCTCGACCAACGCGAGCAGCAATGTCGCGATACGATAAACCGCAATCGCGATAGGTTACAATCCGACTTTTATGAAAGTCGGAAACGTAATGGTACGCATTTCTCCTCCGTACACGAGGCATCACAACAACGTTTCAGCAGGCAACGCCGGTCAACTGCTGTCTGTGTATGAGAAATCGGTTGGAAACTTTCCTCCTGTCAGCACGTTGTAGGTGTCGCCACCGGCGCCAACCTTGTGTGAATGCTCTGAAAACCTAATCATTTGCGTATCACAGCATCTTCTTCCTGTCGGTTAAATTTCGCGTCTGTAGCACGTCGTCTTTGGGGTATAGAAATTTTAATGGTCAGTAGTGTACTTTCAGAAACGACTTCCTGGCACTTAAATCTATACTCGATGTTAACAAATTTCTCTTCTTCAGAAACGTTTTCCATGCCATTGCCAGTCTACATTTTGTATCCTCTCTAATTCGACCATCATCAGTTATTTTGATCCCCAAATAACAAAACTCATTTACTACTTTAAGCGTGTCATTTCCTTATTTAATTCCCGCAGCATCATCCGACTTAATTCGACTACATTTCATTATCCTCGTTTTGCTTTTGTTGATGTTCATCTTATACCCTCCTTTCAAGATACTCTCCATTCCGTTCAGTTGCTCTTCCAGGTGCTTTGCTGTCTCTGACAGAATTACAATGTCATCGGCGAACCTCAAAGTTTTTATTTCTTCTCCATGGATTTTAATACCTACGAATTTTTCTTTCGTTTCCTTCAGTGCTTGCTCAATATATAGATTGAATAACATCGGAGATAGGCCACAACCCTCTCTCACTCCCTTCCCAACCGCTGCTTCCCTTTCATGCCCCTCGACTCTTATACCTGCCATCTGGTTTCTGTATAAATTGTAAATAGCCTTTCGCTCCCTGTATTTGACCCCTGCCACCTTCAGAGTTTGAAAGAGAGTATTCCAGTCAACGTTGTCAAAAGCTTTCTCTAAGTTTACAAATGCTAGAAACGTAGGCTTGCCTTTCCTTAGTGCCGGCCGGTGTGGCCGTGCGGTTCTAGGCACTTCAGTCTGGAACCACGTGACCGCTACGGTCGCAGGTTCGAATCCTGCCTCGGGCATGGATGTGTGTGATGTCCTTAGGTTAGTTAGGTTTAAGTAGTTCTAAGTTCTAGGGGACTGATGACCTCAGATGTTAAGTCCTATAGTGCTCAGAGCCATTTGAACCTTTCCTTAGTCTAGCTTCTAAGATAAGTCGTAGGGTCAGTATTGTCTCACGGGTTCCGATATTTCTACGGAATCCAAACTGATCTTCCCCGAGGTCGCCTTTTACCAGTTTTTCCATTGGTCTCTAAAGAATTCGCGTTAGTATTTTGCAGACGTGACTTATTAAACTGATAGTTCGGGAATTTTCACATCTATGTAAATAAGATTAATATATGCTTTGCACAGTTCACAAGTCTACAAAATTAACCTGCAATACAAGTTTCAAAAATATATTGAAAATAGCTAACATTAATATCATACATCCACTACCACATGACTGTTTGCTGATAATTAGAAAGCAGACCACTGGTTCCAAGCAAGCGGAATAACATGACAATATTAAATTCAAAGTACGATACGAGAGGGAGTTGCAGAGGCAAGCAATTTCTGTTCCTTCACTTAAGTGTGGATGGCGATCGTCACTAGAGAGATAGACTATCTTAGTAAAGGCATATATGGCGCCCGTCCCTTTAGATGGACCCACAATGTAAACGTCAGATACATCAAGCTATCCTGATTCCAAAATAGACAAGTAATTTTAATTACAGGTGCGACCAAACTTTGTGAGACAGCTCAAGCATCACTAGTTCAGTCACACATTAGCAGAAACTTGAGTGAGAATATTTAAAGCATTCGCGAATGAAGATGGACAACCAGGGTGGTGAGTTGGAATAGCCACAACATATTAATGCACACCAGATTCGGGCGCTCACAATAATTTGGAAATCGAAGCATATTGTGAGAACCGCTGGACCACGGGCTACCAAAAATGGTTCATATGGCTCTGAGCACTATGGGGCTCAACTTCTGGGGTCATCAGTCCCCTAGAACTTAGAACTACTTAAACCTAACCAACCTAAGGACATCACACACATCCATGCCCGAGGCAGGATTCGAACCTGCGACCGTAGCGGTCACGCGGTTCCAGACTGTAGCGCCTAGAACCGCACGGCCACTCCGTCTGGCACACGGGCTACCATTAAATAGTTGTTATGGCGAGTTTGCTGACAAGGGAACCTCCCCATCGCACCCCCCCTCAGATTTAGTTTTAAGTTGGCACAGTGGATAGGCCTTGAAAAACTGAACACAGATCAATCGAGAAAACGGGAAGAAGTTGTGTGGAACTGTGAAAAAATAAGCAAAATATACAAACTGAGTAGTGCATGGGCTATGTCACATCAAAGTCAATCTGAGCTCAGGAGCGCCGTGGTCTCGTGGTTAGCGTGAGCAGCTGCGGAATGAGAGATCCTTGGTTCAAGTCTTCCCTCGAGTGAATAATTTTTTTTTTTTTTTCCAGACAATTATCAGAGTTCAGGCACTCACACATAATCAAGTTCGCTCTCGAAAGTTCCAGGACATGTTCAGATTTGCTTGGACGTATGCAGGATTTGACGGTCTACACACGGAAAAATTTGAAAACGTTAAAAACATATATTTTGACAGAGCACAGAGAAAACTGTGCGACTGTGAAACTGTTGCATTCATTTGTTGGAGTTTATGTGACACTCTTATGTTTTCATCACTTTTTTGGGAGTGATTATCACATCCATAAGAAAGCCTAAATCGGGCAAGGTAGAAGAATCTTTTTACCCATTCGCCATGGGTTAGGTGGGTCGACAACATATTCCTGTCATGTGACGCACATGCCGTCTCCAGTGTCGTATAGAATATATCAGACGTGTTTTGCTGGATCGAATGTTTTCGGTTCCCATTGGAGAGGCACGTCCTTTCGTCTACTAAACGCACGGTTTTGCGGAGCGGTCGCTAAACACAGACACTAAACTTATTACAAGGAACAGAGACGTCCAAGAACGAACGGACAGATCATAATTTTGCAAAAATAAAGTCAGTAAACTTTTTGCTTGGGGGAATATTTGAACCAAGGACCTCACACTCCGCAGCTGCTCACGCTACCACGGGACCACGGCGCTCCTGAGTTCAGATTATCCTTCATGTTGACTATGTTACCCATGGACTCCTCAGTTTGTATATTTTGCTTATTTTTTCATAGTTCCACGCAACTTCTTCCTGTTTTCTCGATTGATCTGTGTTCAGTTTTTCAAGTCCTATCCACTGTGCCAAATTATAACTAAATCTGAGGGGGGTACGATGGGAAGGTTCCCTTGTGAGAATCAGGAACAAAAGGTTCCGTGCATCGCACAAAGACAACTTTTTTAACGAGCAGTCTTCACAGCTCCAGCGGAGGCTCAATGCCACCGAACAATCAGTAACAAAAAACGCAACTTTCAGCAGTTGGCAGAGGATACTGTGACGGCGTTTGCTCCAGTCACTGCCACACACACCTCTCAACTGCTCGTTAGCCCGAGAGCGCCTGGCCGCTACAGCGCTTGAATGCTGGCCCACAGCCCTACCCTCCGCAGGCGACAAACCGCTTGAGAGGGTACTGCGGTCAACCAGGCTAACAACGAGAGGGAACTATGGATATCAAAACGTGTCCGCACGCCATATTTAGAAGAGAGGTTGAGTAAACGCAAAAATTTGTTTATAGCATTTGTAGATGTAGACAAAGCTTTCAACTGAATGAGATTCTCTTTCTGCAGCGGAGTGTGCGCTGATATGAAACTTTCTGGCAGATTAAAACTATGTGCCGGTCCGAGACTCGAACTCGGGACCTCTGCCTTTCGCGGGCAAGTGCTCTACCAACTGAGTTACCCAAGCACGACTCACGCCCGTCCTCACAGCAGCTGGTAGAGCACTTGCCCGCGAAAGGCAAAGGTCCCGAGTTCGAGTCTCGGTCCGGCACGTAGTTTTAATCTGCCAGGAAGTTTCATATCAGCGCACACTCCACTGCAGAGTGAAAATCTCATTCTGGAAACATCCCCCAGGCTGTGGCTAAGCCATGTCTCCGCAATATCCTTTCAGGAGTGCTAGTTCTGCAACGTTCGCAGGAGAGCTTCTGTAAAGTTTGGAAGGTAGGAGACGAGGTACTGGCGGAAGTAAAGCTGTGAGGACGGGGCGTGAGTCGTGCTTGGGTAGCTCAGTTCGTAGAGCACTTGCCCGCTAAAGGCAGAGGTGCCGAGTTCGAGTCTCGGTCCGGCACACAGTTTTAACCTGCCAGGAAGTTTCAACCTTTCAACTACTTTAAAATAAAATACTCTTCGGAATTCTAAAGGCAACAGGTGTCAAATACAAGGTGTGAAAGATATTCCCGAACACCCACCGTCGTCGCAACGGCACTGATATCGCTTCGACGTCCCCCCCCCCCCTCCCCCCCTTCTGCAGCGGAGCTGCTCTCACAAGTTTCAAATGGTTCAAATGGCTCTAAGCACTATGGGGCTTAACGTCTGAGGTCATCAATTCCATAGACTTAGAACTACTTAAACCTAACTAACCTAAGGACATCACACACATCCATGCTCGAGGCAGGATTCGAAACTGCGACCGTAGCAGCAGCGCGATTTCGGACTGAAGCGCCTAGAACCGCTCGTCCACAGAGGCCGACCACAAGTATATATATATATATATATATATATATATATATATATATATATATATATATATTGCCCCAGCTAGTAGAGATTTACTGCTGTGTGTGTCGGGCATAAAACACCTTTGAATCACGTTGTGAATCTAATTGTGTGAACTAGCAGTTGAAAATTGATCTCGTCTCCTATTTCCAAAGATATTTCATACACTTCCAACCACGACGTATCCAAAGACAGAGATTTTGTTTATTACTCGGGAATAACATAGCAATCGGGTTCCAGCGTACTTTTTATAATTTTTGTTCCCCAAATAATTTGATGTACTTATCTTAGTAGTCAATATGCCTTCGTCAAGTCTTATCTGTTTGTAACAGCTTGATTAGCTTTTCTCAGTAACCTTTGAATGTTCACAGATATAATTGCCTATGTACTAATTGATTTTTGGGATTTAGAAAACACGGAGAAAGTCTCGTATATATTCTTTTTTATTGACACAATTCACTTCTTAAATTAATGAGAGATGGCACTGGGGAATCAATGAAGAAGGAGTTGATCCTAGTGTGTATCGTTACGATATAATAACAGTCAGTCCGTACCATATTCCTTCGCGTTCCTATAACCAAAGATATGATTTCTCATGAAACTGTCCTTTACCATTAATATCTGATACAAATAAATATGTCTCAGGCTTCTTAATTCTAACGACACAATATTAATTTTAAGTTCGAGTTCTTTCAATGTCTGTTCAGCACAAATTTAGAATTTTCGCGGGCACTATAGCTCACGTCTCGTTTATTAGCAGAATCGCCTTGACAACGATCGGCAAAGATATTAGTATGATAAGGTCCAACTATTTTCTGTCCCAATATCTCAAAATAATCTATTATCCACCACTCCAATGTCTAATCCAGTTATCAGAATGATATTTAATTAGGCGTATAATCCCTAACTTCCGACTACCACGAAAGACTGCGAACATGCACCACTGAAAACAAGGACTCAAGAGAGCTAACAATGCTGCGCATTGGTTTACATGTTATATTCAAAACAAAACGCAGCTCTGTTATGTCTTCATTGGATTCCCTTTGTACTACTTTGCGTTACCCTATTCCAAATATCTACTCTTTGTAAAATTTTAACTAACTATTACTTCGAAATACAACTACCGTTTTTGGCTCTTGCGTCATTTCGTATTACAGAATTCAATCTAATATTTGTTTCTGAATACCCACAAACTATTTAGTGTATTCATCTCTTGGTGGTCCTTTGATGCCTCAGAGCATGTCCCTTCTTCTAGTCAAGTTGTACCACAAATTACTCTCCTCTCAAGTTCTATTCAGTACATCCTCATTAGTTATGTGATTTACCCATCTAATCTTCAGCATTCTTCTGTAGCACCACATTTCGAAAGCTTCTATTCTCTACTTCTCTAAACTATTTATCGTCCATGTTTCGCTTCCATACATGGCTACATTCCATAAAAATACTTTCAGAAACGACTTCCTGACACTTAAATCTATACTTGATGTTAACAAATTTCTCTCCTTCATGAACGCTTTCCTTGCCATTGCCAGTCTACATTTTGTATCTTTTCTACTTCGACCATCATCAGTTATTTTGCTCCCCAAATAGGAATATTCATCTACGACTTTAAGTGTCCCATCTCCTAATCTAATTCCCTTAGCATCACCTGATTTCATTTGACTACATTCCATTCTCCACGTTTTGCTTTAGTTGATGTTCATCTTATATCGCCCTTTCAAGACACTGTCCATTCCGTTTAACTGCTCTTCCAGGTTCTTTGCTGTCTCTCGTCAAAACTCAAAGCTTTTATTTCTTCTCCATGGATTTTAATTCATACATCAGATGTTTGTTTTGTTTCCTTCAATGCTTGCCCAGTATATAGATTGAATAAAATCGGGGATAGGCTACAACCCTGTCTCACTCCCTTCTCAACCACTGCTTCCCTTTCACGCTCCTCCACCCTTATAACTGCCATCTGGTTTCTGTACAAATTGTAAATAGCCTTTCGTTCCCTGTATTTTACCCCTGCCACCTTCAGAATTTGAAAGAGAGTATTCCAGCCAACATTGTCAAAAGCTTTTTCCAAGACTGCAAATGCTAGAAACGTAGGTTTGCCTTTCGATAACCTATCTTCTAAGATAAGGGCCGGCCGCGGTGGCCGTGCGGTTCTAGGCGCTCCAGTCCGGAGCCGCGCTGCTGCTGCGGTCGCAGGTTCGAATCCTGCCTCGGGCATGGGTGTGTGTGATGTCCTTAGGTTAGTTAGGTTTAAGTAGTTCTAAGTTCTAGGGGACTGATGACCACAGCAGTTGAGTCCCATAGTGCTCAGAGCCATTTGAACCATTTTTGAAGATAAGGCGTTGGGTCAGTATGGCTCGCGTGTTCCAACATTTCTACGGAATCCAAACTGATCTTCCCCGAGTTCGGTTTCTACGAGTTTTTCCATTAGTCTGTAAAGAATTCGCATTAGCATTTTGCAGCCGTGGCTTTTTAAACTTATAGTTCGGTAATTTTCACGCCTGTCGACACCTGCTTTCTTGGGGATTGGAATTATTATATTCTTCTTGAAGTCTGAGGGTATTTCGCCTGTCTCATACATCTTGCTCACTAGATGGTATGGTTTTGTCATGGCTGGTTCCAACCCGCCCCCCCCCCCCCCTTCCCAAGGCTCTCAGTAGCTCGAATTGAATGTTGTCTACTCCCTGTCAAAATCTTCACGCAGTATCATATCTCCCATTTCATCTTCATCCTCTTCCATTTCCATAATATTGCACACAAGTACATCGCCCTTGTATAGACCCTCTGTATATTCCTTCCACCTTTCTGCTTTCCATTCCTTGCTTAGTACCGGTTTTCCATCAGAGCTCTTTATATTCATGCGAGTGGTGCTCTTCTCTCTAAAGGTCTCTTTAATTTTTCTGTAGGCATTGTCTAGTTACCCCTAGTGATTTACGCCTCTATATCCTTACATTTGTCCAGTAGCCATCCCTGCTTAGCCCTTTATCACTTCCTGTCGATCTTATTTTTGAGACGTTTGTATTTCTTTTTGCGTGCTTCATTTACTGCAATTTTATATTTTATCCTTTCGTCAGTTAAATTCAATATCTCTTCTGTTACCCAAGGATTTCTAATAGCCCTTGTCTTTTTACCTACTTGATCCTCTGCTGCCTTCACTAATTCATCTCTCAAAGCTACCCAGTATTCTTCTACTGTATTTCTTTCCCTCATTCTTGTCAATCGGTCACTAATGCTCTCTCTGAAACTCTGAACCTCTGGTTTAGTCAGTTTATCCAGGTCCCATCTCCTTAAAATCACACTTTTTTCCAGTTTCTTCAGTTTTAATCTACAGTTCATAACCAACAGAGTGTGGTCAGAGTCCACATCTGACCCTGGATATGTCTCACAGTTTAAACCCTGGTTCCTCAATCTCTGTCTTATCACTATATAATCTATCCGAAACCTTCCATTGGCTCCAGGCCTCTTCCATGTATACAACCTTCTTTAGTGATTCTTAAACCTTGTCTTAGCTATGATTAAGTTATGCTCTGCGCAAAATTCTACCAGGCGGCTTCCTCTTTCATTCTTTACCCCACGGTCCATATTCACCCACCTCTTTTCCTTCTCTTCCTCTATCGAATTCCAGTCCCCCATGACTATTAAATTTTCGTCTCCCATAACTATCTCAATAATCAATATTAGTTCACTATAATGATCCTCAAACCGCTTTAGCACTGTTCTGGCTCAGAGGCACGGACCATCATATTGTTGAAAGACGGCATCTCCATCGGGGAAGACGCGTGAAGGGATGCAGGTGGTTCGTAGCTGTCAGCATGTCTTTGATTACTACGGTACTAGAGATGGGTTGTTCGCGAACGAACGGATGCAAAGGAACGGTTCACCAATATGAACTAAAGGAACGAGGAACGAATTCCACGGAACGATCGGTTCATAGTTCACTTCGGTCGCGGCGGTCATGTCGGCAGTTCTCTTACCAGCCTCGGTCGCGTGCTCGTCTCAGTCTCGGTCTCCCTCGGCCGCACTCGTCGTTCTTCGCATGACCACCTGTCTCAGTTCCACTGCCGACTTCTCCTACTTAGTTCAGCATCCAGTTGTTCGTTTCGTTCACTGGGCTCCCCTATTTTACATGTGTTCCAAACTGTTCTCTCACTCGAGTCTGGCTATTCAGCGTCCACGACCGGTAATCAAAAAGTATTTTATAGTTACGTAAATTACATAAAAAATACGTTGTATGTAGTAGTTACGTCTTTTCAGGTAACAAAAGGGGATATCAGCTCACTTCATTATATCGAAGAACAGCAGAAGACATACTTATAACAAGGCAAGTTTTTTTTGTTATTCACATATTTTTTGGTTTCGTCGACTTGATTTGGCAGCTAACTTTCAATAATTTGCTTAATTTTTAGTGTAAGAAAATTTATATAAAACGATTTTCGTGTATCTTTCATATACAAAACATTACATTTAGGAAGGCTCTAATTATTTTTGAGTTTGATTGTTTCCAATTTGCATTACCTGCTAGTTTGGTTTCTTTGAAAAAAAAAAAATGGGTTGTGGGTCATTTTGGCTCAGTAGGAAAAGTGGTGCCTCTCCATTTGAAAAGACATAGATTGCCATAAAATCGTCTTTACTTACTATCTCAAAAACATTTGTTCAGAAGGAGCTTTCAAACCAAAAACTTTGTCACTGCGAACTTAATTATTATTATTGCTGCATTAAGTTTAATAATGCAACATAAAAACCTAATTTTTACTATGCGTGTGACGGAAGTGTGAGAAAACCACATTTTATTTTATGCTTCCATAAAGTCTCTATTTCCCCTACGAACTCACAGACAACGTGAAGTATATATAGGGTGTAAACGATTATTGTTTACGGCGTAGCATAGCCATGTAGTGGAAGTCGAAACGAAGAATTTTATACAAGGCACTTGCGGTCTATTAAGTTGGGAAACAGCCACCAACAGGTTTACAAGACTACATGAGCTATAGCCCATGCGCGTCGCGTGAGATTTTCATGTTTTCTTCTCCAGCTCTCTACACGTCGTCATCGATTGTTTCCCAATTGTTGCTTGCATTAGGTTGTTATTTCTTCACTGCCTAATTATTACATGTTTGTCTGTTTGTTGTGTCTGCTCGTAACGGGCAACACATCGTCCGTAATTGGCGAGCAGTCTGTACTCGGGGCCGGTTATCCGTGCGCCACCCTTTATTATTTCCCTGCGATCAGCCACACAAGGCTACAGTTGGCTAAACGAGAGGTTCTGTAGAATCACAGAAATTACTTCTAAAAGTGTGTAAGAATACTGCAATGAATAAAAGCTCTATACTCCAGAGGGGGCAAGTTCCCCCTCTTGGTGCCCTCCATCCTTCAGTCACTTACACTACTAGTTTTCAGTTTTTCATAAGAACCATAATAGCAAGCACAAATGATCGGTGAACGAGTAAAAATGAACGGTTCCCAAAAAAGAACGATCAGCAGTGAACTAGTTCCCAAGGATGAACAAGCTTACCCATCTCTGTACGGTACCACAGATTCCGTGCAAGCACAAGAGACTGTCTCCCTGAGCATAATACAGCTCACCAGCCAGCGCCCGTGGCGCGCAGTTCAGCTCGATGAGTGCGTCAGTGGAGACGTCCAGCGACCTCGTAGAACAAAAATGTGACTCACCCGAAGAGCCGACATGTTTTCATTGATCGACGTCGAATCCCGATGGCCCCGTGTCCACTGAAATCGTAACCGACGTCGTCGTTGGGTCGACATGTGAATACATATGAGCGGTCTGTTGTGGAGAGCCACGTTCAACAACGCACGATAAACAGTGAGCGCCGAAATCAGTAGAGCGTCGATTATCCGAAGTAATTGGGGACATGGGTGTTCGGAAAACTGGTTTGTTCGGATAATCGAACTGTACATGTTTATTTGCCAAAAAGAAGTACTGTACAGTAAATTTATTCATAAAAACAGGCATCTCTTTTGAAACTTCCTGGCAGATTAAAACTGTTTGCCGGACCGAGACTCGAACTCGGGACCTTTGCCTTTCGCGGGCAAGTACTCTACCAAATGAGCTACCCAAGCACGACTCACGCTCCTTCATCTCCCAGTGCCTACTGCAACATACATCCTTCTGAATCTGCTTAGTGTATTCATCTCTTGGTCTCCCTCCACGTTGCCCTCCAATGCTAAATTTGTGATCCCTTGATGCCTCAGAACATGTCCTACCAACCGGTCCCTTCTTCTTGCGAAGTTGTGCCACAAACTCCTCTTCTCCCCAATTCTATTCAATACCTCCTCATTAGTTATGTGATCTACCCATCTAATCTTCAGCATTCCTCTGTAACCAGGATCATATGGAGCTCAAAACCTTCCCCTCCGAGGCCCACGTATGTACCAGGAGCGGTCATCTTTCATGATTACCCGTTCCTGTGAAGAAGCCTGTTTGACATGAACTATGAGTACAAAACACTGTTGCAAACAATTTATTGTCTGGGTGCCACCGATGGGAATATTTTTCCCTGTACATTTGGCCTGCGAGATACTCACAGCCTGTTGCCTGTTCATATGTACAGAACATGTGGGCCCTGTTCTTAGCTGGTATACCACACCGTCATCTCTCAGCAGTGCACTATATAACACCAGAGTGAAACGACAACAGCAGTCAATCAGATGCTTCCTATCACTGATGTGTAAAGATACGGCCATCATGGACAACATTGCTGCCCTATTGAGTACAGCACTCGCGGCTGCCGCATCGCGGTCGCGAAGTGGGGCCTAGGCAGTTCCACATAATTTTTTTCAGTCTGACGATAATGTATGGTTTTGTAGTATTATCTTGACGATGTCCACTATCGACTAACGGTAGTTACTTTTATTCTGAAGAAGGTTGGATTATCCCGACTGAAACCTAGGTAAATCTAGGTACACTTTGCAACTGAGGCTGTTGGTTTTTAAAATTAAAATTGATATTTGTACAGGGCCGCGAAATGTCGAAAATATTTACAAATATTTTACTTGTATCTCCATTTTCTTATTTTTATTAGTTAAGTAGTTTAGAATTACAAGTTGCTGGGAAGTTTCGTAATCGTTTGCGCATATAAAACTAGATGGGCGACGAAAGTCTTCAAGATGTTATGCTTTGTCGTACCTGATTACTTCACAGTTGTTCCGTGCTGTGGCATCCTGGCTCTGAGTGTTGGAGAAGTCATTAAAGTGCACGCGATGACAGGGGTGTAAGGTCACGGAAGACACACGGCACATAGTTATCTGTTAATAGGCATAGTACTGTCATTTGTTAATGTTAGCCAAAGGTCATGTAATGTCATATTGACTGTGTGCGTGTTGCTTTTTGTTCACCTATCGTAATGAAAGACGCAATATAGCTGTGTTCAGAAGAAGTGCTTTCTATTATTTAGTAAGAAGTGGAAAATGTAGCAAAGTTTCCAGATTCCAGCACACAACTCCAACAGTGAAGAAGTCCACATCTTTCCGATCTACACTGTTTGTTTGAACAGTTGCTCAAGATGCAGCAGTTCAGAATTTGAGAGTAACAGCACTCACAGTCTGAAGACAGGCATTTCTCAAAGCAAGGTGTGTAACACTTCACCCTGGCGCCCTCTTGCAGAACCCAGATTAAATTCTATGTTGAGAATAAATGAAATTTGGGCGTGAAGTTTATATTAAAAACAGATCACTAAGAGATCAACAATCCAGACGAGAAAATTTATCGATAGGTATTTCTCGTGCCGTTGCATTGAACGCTACAGCACTGATTTAATGACGAAATAAATGAGCGTTCATATCTGAGAAGAAAATGGAATAACTTGTCAGTAAATACAAATTGTACGAATTGACAATAATTACGCTGCAGAAAGCTTTTAAATACTACATTTCAGAAAACTGCCAGAACAACGAAAAGCACATCACTGCTCCATGGTTTCCTCAATGACACCCCAGCAGTAAGCAGTAATCACATCTGTTACTCATCAACCTACAGCAACGCAGTACGGCCAACACAGCGATCTGGTTTCCTGTCATTGTTGGAATGTGGAGAGAGATGCAAACATTTTTGATGAACAGTGTCAAAGCCAACTTGAATTAACTTTTTATTGTTTGTTGTGATTTGTGTTGTAGGGTAAATAAGGTGTTCTGAGTGCCAAAAGTTATACATATGATGTGGCAGTTGCATACAACAGAAGATAAGTTTGAAACGAAAAATTTAATAACTAATTGTCGATACTGACCACAAGCATGGAACTACAGATTAAACAGCATTTGAAAAGTTGAAGCGAATAATTTAGCAACCAAACAGATACTAAATTAAATGAACTGAACGCAAGGATTGAAGCTCAAGATACTAGATTAGATAGTACTAATGCCAATACATATGCTCAAGGTAATGAACACAGGCACACAAAGTGTTAGATTTGAAAAGGTGATAGCAGAGACTAATGCACAAACGATTGCTGTATTGGAAACCAAGTATCAGAAATTAGATGAACACACAAGGGCCAGTGCAAATGAAAAATTAGAAACCGATAATAGACTATCTCAGTTACAAGCTGCAATGTCTATTTGAGCACATGACATAGAAATAAAAGAGATTACTGAACAGTTTAGAGAGGTGACTAGGGATTTAACACACATTAAAGATTTCACTGAGCAAGAATTTATGGAAATGCATAAGAAAATCTTAGACATGACTGTTTGATCGAACAGTTTGTGGAATGATTTTGTAGACAAGCTTAAAAAGAAGCACAGGTCATAAAATACACAGGAAGAGCCAAATCCTGAATTACTGGATCCTAGGTATTACATTAATAGTTTGAGTAGCTACAAGAAATATAATGAATGGCACTTAAGAAAATCTAAGTACTCAGATGGTCACACAGAGGAAAACCTTTCAATAAAACTGTTGGTCCATAGACTACACTACTGTGTAAGGAAAGATATGGTATTGTGTGTGGTCAAGAGTAACTGAACTTTTGACTTCCATGGTACGATTAGACAATTTAAATAAAGAATAGGAAGACTTGCAATCCAATAATAAAGATAGAAATCGGTAGCCCATTGTTTCTAATGTAAGAACAATTAAAGGTGAAACTTCCTGGCAGATTAAAACTGTGTGCCCGACCGAGACTCGAACTCGGGACCTTTGCCTTTCGAGTCTCGGTCGGGCACACAGTTTTAATCTGCCAGGAAGTTTCATATCAGCGCACACTCCGCTGCAGAGTGAAAATCTCATTCTGGAGACAATTAAAGGTATTGTAAAACTCGAAGACAAGGTAAGAAAGGAAAGGGATAAAATACTGTTTATAACACAAATAAGAAAAACAGGGTTGTGTAAGTAGACCAGTAGAGTGACAACAATGCATGTTCTGAAGCAGTGGCCAGTCTTCAGGACGTAGCATTACAGCATAAGTCCACAGACAGAAAAAGTGGTAGCCATCACACATGAGATGTCTATTCAAAAGTTATTACTGAGGAGGAAAACAGTAGCACAGAAGAACAAATAAAAGTGACAGTACCTGGTAAGATTTTTGGAATGGAGGATTATATTCACTTAGATTCAAGTGGTGAGAGATTCCTAATATTCCAGAATTATTGCTAACAATACTTATTAAATATTTGTGCACAATGATCCCTGTTATAGGTATAACAGCAATAAAGGGATTGCTATTAAGGAAGAAATGTGATTACCAATAACAATTAATACCTTTATCTTTTATCAAACTTTATCGGTCGTACCAAATCTTAACCTAGATGTACTTCTAAGTTTAAACTGCCTAATTGACAATAAACTATGTATTTTAATGAGAATGGACTATGATAGATAAGAGGATAGAATACCATTTAAAACTAATTCAATAATTTTTAAACAATGACTTCAAATGATGAAACATGTGCATTTAGTGGCTAAATCTGATGTAGTAGTTGTAGAGGAACCTACCTTGAGTTGTAGTTGTCTATTTTATATACTGGATTCAGAAATGAATAATAAGGATACAAATGTCCTAGTTTTGGGTGCTGCTTCTAATAAAGCACGTAATAAGTACGCGGATATAATATTATGATGATGTTTGATTGTGGGGACCTCAACTGCGCGGTCATCAGCGCCCGTAAAAAGTCGCAATTTTTACACAGTCCAACTTTTATACAATACAATTTAGTCACTGTCACGAATGACGATTATGAAATGATGAGAACAACACAAACACCCAGTCCCCCGGCAGAGAAAATCCACCACCCGGCTGGGAATCGAACCTGGAGCCCCGCAATCCGGAGGCAGCAACGTTCGACACTAAACTACGAACTGCGGACCGGAATACAGTATGCAATGCTATAAAAGTTTACTATTCGCCCTGAAATTGTACCTCCTCTTGCTTGACAGCAGTGCACAATGAACGAATACATTCTGTGGTAAAGCATAGAGTGTCTATTGACAGAAATGATCAATTATAACAATGGAGGGTATCCAATGACAATGTATGAATATTTTGCGAGTTTATCTTAGTATATTTTGTAAGGGTTTGCTATATTTAAATTTATCACATAACCATATGTGGTGTGGGTTTGTCCGCTTTGTAATAGAAGGAAGTAACTGTGATTCAAATGGCTCTGAGCACTGTGGTACTGAACATCTTAGGTCATCAGTCGCCTAGAACTTAGAACTACTTAAACCTAACTAACCTAAGGACATCACACACATCCATGCCCGAGGCAGGATTCGAACCTGCGACCGTAGCGGTCGCGCGGTTCCCGACTGAAGCGCCTTTAACCGCTCGGCCACACTGGCCGGCGTAGTCGTGATTGCCGTGAGTTTTGTAGAAAGGGATTTATTCTAAATGACATGATTGGTTTTGAATAATTGTCTAGAGACAGTTAATGAATAAATTTAAAAACCTGTACAACGATGGATAACATTACTGTAATATGGATATTTAAGCTTATACATAATTTGCGTTATCTAGAGAATTCAAGAATGGGCTACAGGAGTAGCTATATAGAAGCAACACACAAATAGCTTATAGTTAAGAAATTAGTGGTTTTATCATTCCAATAGGATGTAACGGCGTATTACAGGAAGGGTGAATTGGAGCAATACATTGGTAGTTTATGGATAACATTCATAACAGGAAATGATACTAGAAGTCTATTGGAAAGAAATTAAGTGAAGAAGACGTATTCTGAGTTAACAGTGAAATTTGAGGTTAACCTAGAGGTGTAAGTGGTTTACCAGGCATTGTTGTGGTTCGCCCACATTGCAGACGACGACTACGTAACTGATGAATGATGATCGTGACAGAAGTATTTTTATTAGTCAATAAGCTTAGATTCTCAAACTATTTGAAAGTGTTGTGTGGATTTCAGCTGCTACGGATGGACACCGCGTGTTTACAAGGTGGGAGTTCTACGACAGTTTGCGGTACATGTTGTCTTGGCAGTGGACGGAAGGAATCCGACGCTTGGTTGTCTGTCAGTCGATACAGAACTGTCATTTGTTAATGTTGGACACAGTTTATGTAATGACAGATCACTGGTATAAAAACTAATGGTTCCCTTATATACACCATTGATAACAGAAAACAAAATATACAAAATGTAATTATGTACAGAAGAACCCTTTCTTCAAAATTATATAGAATTGTGAATGCAAAGCACGTGATACTACATTATATAATCAATATATATAATAAAAGTGTACGATATGCGTGCCGCTAAAACTCAGAATCGAGCCCCAGAACGATCAAGGGAGTCATATTGTGAGATAGCCCTCTATCCTCCATCCACGAAGAAGGTCCTAGTTTTTACTTTGGAAGGGTTGGGAAGTTTCGATCTCTAGAAATTTCAAGAACATCCCAGAACGTTCGGGAGTATTCCAGAATGTTTCAGAATGTTCTACAATGATCATGGATGTAATGGAATATTCGTGAATAGTTTGGAACATTCGGCAAGATTCCAGAATGTACGGGAACATGCCGGAACATCCCAGATCATTGTGGAACATCTCAGAACACTCTAGAATGTTGTGGAATTTTCTGAACCATTGTAGACCATTCGAAGCTTTTTTGGTATGTTCTGATATTCACCAATGGTCAAGCTACACATTGGTAGTGGTATATAGAGCAAGATCCGTCGTCAGTTCGAACGTCAGGTTATTGTCAGCGACGAAGGGAGGAACCGAAAAAGTTGTGCAGTGAGTGAATAAAAACAAACAGTGAAGTGTGAATAGTCAAAGTGATGCAGTGACTGAATAAAAATAAAAGTAAAGTCTGAGAAGTGTGTAAAGTGTATATGTTGTATTTGTTAATAAATAGTTGATTTGATTTATGTTTTAGACAACGCCCAAATGTAGGAGAGGAGGAGATCTTGCCACTTCTGTAACAACACGTCGAAAACAAAAACAGCGAAAAAATGAAACAGACGAAGATTGGGAATCACGTTTAAGCTCCCAACAAACGACAGTGAGCACCGTGAGATGCGGAGAAACTGAAGAGCAACGAACTGAACCGATTGAAGAATCAAGAATTGCAACACAATCTTACAGAACGCAGCATGTCATTCTCAATGGAGAGAAGTCTTCAGAAGTAAGAGTGATTTCAGGTGTGCCGCAGGGGAGTGTCGTAGGACCGTTGCTATTCACAAATGACCTTGTGGATGACATCGGAAGTTAACTGAGGCTTTTTGCGGATGATGCTGTGGTATATCGAGAGGTTGTAACAATGGAAAATTGTACTGAAATGCAGGAGGATCTGCAGCGATTGACGCATGGTGCAGGGAATGGCAATTGAATCTCAATGTAGACAAGTGTAATGTGCTGCGAATACATAGAAAGAAAGATCTCTTATCATTTAGCTACAATATAGCAGGTCAGCAACTGGAAGCAGTTAATTCCATAAATTGTCTGGGAGTAGGCATTAGGAGTGATTTAAAATCGAATGATCATATAAAGTTGATCGTCGGTAAAGCAGATGCCAGACAGATTCATTGGAAGAATCCTAAGGAAATGCAGTACGAAAACAAAGGAAGTAGGTTACAGTACACTTGTTCGCCCACTGCGTGAATATTGCTCACCAGTGTGGGATCCGTACCATATAGGGTTGACAGCAGAGATAGAGAAGATCCAACGGAGAGTAGCGCGCTTCGTTACAGGATCATTTAGTAATCGGGAAAGCATTACGGAGATAATAGATAAACTCCAGTAGAAGACTTTGCAGGAGAGACGCTCAGTAGCTCGGTACGGGCTTTTGTTGAAGTTTCGAGAATATATTACGGTATATTGATAATTTTTACTTATGGACCGACTGACAGCAACTGAATAAAACACAATTTTAGTGCCATACGCGTTTCGCCTTTATTTTCTGCAAGGCATCATTAGTGGCCTGTAATATGTACATATGTTAGCTATTTAATTTACATTTTTTGTCACTGTGCTTATAGGTATTTCGAGGACATACCTTAACCGAGGAGTCAAGCAGTATATTGCTCCTTCCTACGTATATCTCGCGAAGAGACCATGAAGATAAAATCAGAGAGACTAGAGCCCACACAGAGGCATACCGACAATCCTTCTTTCCACGAATAATACGAGACTGGAATAGACGGGAGAACCGATAGAGGTACTCAAGGTACCCTCCGCCACACACCGTCAGGTGGCTTGCGAAGTATGGATGTAGATGTAGATGTAAATGTAATAAAAGACTGCGAACTCAAGCCAGCCATGAAAATACCATCCTGCGAGAAACACACAAGGACAAACAAACAACAGCACAGTCCAACAAATTACGCATTTCACTACGACGAGACGGAAGAATGTAACAAACACAAACACGTCGTACGCGAAAATATGGATAAGATCTGTCAATTTTGGAACCCTAAAAATCTCCTTAGAGAAACACCAGGATTCTGTTGCCTCAATGGAAAAATCTGATTACCGCCAATAGAAGCACCTCCGCAGGTGTTTTTACATTACATGACGAGTGAAAAACCATAATCAGAACACTTTGTTCAAAATACAAAAGCGTACAGCGCCTGCTTGCACATGACTTCTTTTGGTATCACTTCGATCAGCACTAACAGAGATGAAATCGATTATGTTTTTTCCATGTAAGGACAAATCTACCACAAGATGCTACTACTACCCAACGAAGAACATAAATTTATGCAAGTATATTTTATCGTAATTGAATAAACAGAAGCTGATTAACGATGCACAAATATCAGTGGACTCAGACTAGAAGTAGTCCGAGAAGAACATAGGATCTTACACGAATACAATCGACAGATTCACTAATTGAAAACAGCACTAGACCGAATGACTTCTGATGACAATAAAGTTGTCATTCGAGCCGACAAGAGACCGCATGGAGAACGAGAACGTCGATCTAATGCACCTCTGATAGACGAAGTCACCATCGTAATTGCGAAGAATGAAAACACACGTCACGACATAATCGTACATCGGAGAAGAGAAGGACTACAACGCACTGCAGAGACACACCGTTCAAATGATGCCTTCCAGTATCCATTAATATTTCGGCACGAAGAGGACGGACATCATTTTAATGTGAAATAAATCCAATCTGAAACAGGCGTAGAAACAAACACAAAAGTGACTTCCAAGGGGTTGTATGGTTACCACTTAACGATGGTTCAAATGGCTCTTTTTTTTTTTTTTTTTTTTGTGGTTTTCGGGCGCACAACTTCAATGGTCATTAGCGCCCTGACTACTCTAAGAATGCACCGCGAGGCACAAGTTGACAACAACAACTAAAAGGGAAAACACAATAAAAGACAGACTGACAGGCATAGGATTAAAAAACATCATCAAATGTCCTTAGCAAGGTTTGTCAAATTGATAAAACAAAGAACACGAGCAGCTGCTCGTGGGTCATCCGCTAAAATGGCATTTAAAGTAGTAGGCAGGTTAAGATCGAGGCGCAGTGTTTTAAGATCGGGACAGGACATTAAAATGTGACGAACTGTCAGCAAGTGCCCACATGGGCAGAACGGCGCCGGCGCAGCCGTCAGCAGATGGCGATGGCTGAACCGGCAGTGTCCAATTCTTAACCTTGCTAAAACGACCTCCTCCCGCCGAGAAGGGCGTGAGGAGGACGTCCAAGCCACGGGAAGAGGTTTTAAGGCCCGAAGCTTGTTGGCGGTAAGTGCAGCCCAATCGGCATGCCACAGCGACACAACGCGCCGACAAATGACCCTGCTAAAATCGGACGAAGGGACACAACAAGAAGCTGTCCGAGGCTGGAGGACCGCAGCCTTGGCCGCGGCATCTGCAGCTTCGTTCCCAGGGATACCGACATGGCCAGGAACCCACATAAAGCTAACCGGCGTACCGACGTCCACCAGCTGCTGAAGAGAGCGTTGGATCCGGTGTACGAAAGGGTGAACCGGGTACGGATCACTGAGGCTCTGGATGGCGCTCAGGGAATCTGAGCAGATGACATAAGCAGAATGTCGGTGGCGGCAGATGTACAGAACAGCCTGGTAGAGGGCAAAGAGCTCAGCTGTGAAGACCGAACAATGGCCATGGAGCCGGTATTGGAAACTTTGTGCCCCGACAATAAAGGAACACCCGACCCCGTCATTGGTCTTAGAGCCATCTGTATAAATGAAAGTCATGTTGTTGAACTTCGAACGAAGTTCCAAAAAACGGGAGTGGTAGACCGAACCGGGGGTGACCTCTTTTGGGAGCGAGCTGAGGTCGAGGTGAACGCGGACCTGAGCCTGGAGCCAAGGTGGCGTGCGGCTCTCGCCCACTCGAAAGGTTGCAGGGAGTGAAAAATGAAGGTGTTGAAGGAGGCGACGAAAGCGAACTCCAGGGGGTAGCAAGGCAGAGACATACAACCCGTATTGAAGGTCAAGAGAGTCGTCAAAAAAGGAACGATAAGAAGGATGGTCGGGCATTGACAGTAGCCGACAGGCATACCGACAAAGCAGTATATCGCGCCGGTAGGTGAGTGGCAATTCGCCAGCGTCAGCATGAAGACTCTCTACGGGACTGGTATAAAATGCTCCGATCGCAAGTCGTAAACCCCGATGTTGTATGGAGTTGAGGCGGCGTAAGATGGATGGCCGTGCAGAGGAGTATACGAAGCTCCCATAATCCAGCTTGGAGCGGACGATCGACCGATATAGACGAAGTAGGACGGTTCGATCCGCTCCCCACGACATACCACTGAGAACACGGAGGACACGGAGGACATTTAAAGAACGGGTACAACGGGCGGCCAAATATGACACGTGGAGACCAGCTAAGTTTCCTGTCAAAGGTAAGGCCTAAAAATTTGATTGTCTCCACGAGTGGGAGAGCAACGGGACCGAGTCGTAAGGACGGTGGGAGAAACTCTTTGTAGCGCCAGAAGTTAATACAGACCGTCTTCTCGGCAGAAAAACGGAAGCCACTGGCGACACTCCAGGAGTAAAGACGGTCAAGAGAACGCTGAAGACAGCGCTCCAAGACACGTGGACACTGCGCGCTGCAATAGATGGTAAAATCGTCCACGAAAAGGGAGCCTGATACATCAGCTGGGAGGCAATCCATTATTGGATTGATCGCGATGGCGAAGAGAGCGACGCTCAAAACTGAGCCCTGTGGCACCCCATTCTCCTGGCGAAAGGTGTCGGACAGGACAGAACCCACACGTACCCGAAACTGGCGATCCATTAAAAAGGAACGAATAAAAAGAGGGAGGCGACCGCGAAAGCCCCACGTATGCATGGTGCGGAGAATGCCCGCCCTCCAACAGGTGTCGTAAGCCTTCTCCAAATCAAAGAACACAGCCGCGGTCGGGCGCTTCCGCAAGAAGTTATTCATGATGAAGGTCGACAAGGTAACCAGATGGTCGACAGCAGAGCGGCGCCTTCGAAATCCACATTGTACATTGGTAAGTAGGCGTCGAGACTCGAGCAGCCAAACCAATCGAGAGTTAACCATTCGCTCCATCACTTTACAGACACAGCTGGTAAGCGAGATAGGTCGATAACTGGAAGGCAAGTGCTTGTCCTTCCCCGGCTTAGGAATCGGGACAACAATAGACTCGCGCCAGCATGCGGGAACATGTCCCTCAATCCAGATGCGATTGTATGTACGAAGAAGAAAACCTTTACCCGCAGGAGAAAGGTGCTTCAGCATCTGAATATGAATAGAATCAGGCCCTGGAGCGGAGGACCGTGATCGGCCAAGTGCGGTTTCGAGTTCCCGCATGGTGAATGGGGCATTATAACTTTCACAATTCGAGGAGCGGAAGTCACGTGGCCTAGCCTCCTCGGCCTGTTTGCGGGGGAGGAAGGCAGGGTGGTAATGAGCGGAGCTCGAAACCTCGGCGAAAAAGCGGCCGAAGGCATTGGAGACAGCCTCAGGGGCCACAAGGACTTCATTCGCGACCTTCAAGCCAGAAATTGGGGAGTGGACCTTAGTGCCAGATAGCCGGCGCAGGCTACCCCAGACAACAGAAGAAGGAGTAGAACTGTTGAAGGTGCTGGTGAAAGCAGCCCAGCTGGCTTTCTTGCTTTCTTTAATAATACGACGACACTGAGCACGTAATCGTTTATAATTAATACAATTCGCCACTGTAGGGTGGCGTTGAAAGGTGCGTAAAGCACGTCGACGAGCACGTATAGCGTCCCTACATGCTGCGGTCCACCAGGGGACCGGTACGCGACGTGGAGAAGAGGTAGGGTGAGGGATGGAATATTCAGCAGCAGCGAGAATGACTTCCGTGAGGTGTGCGACCTGACGATCGCAGCTTGTGAAGGTTTGATCCTGAAAGGTCGCCCTGGAAGAGAAGAGCCCCCAGTCTGCCTTGGAGATGGTCCAACGAGAGGAGCACGGAGAGGGAGTATGCTGCAGGAGATGGATAATACACGGGAAGTGGTCGCTCGAATATGTATCAGCAAGGGCATACCACTCAAACCGGCGTGCAAGTTGGGGAGTACATATAGAGAGGTCTAAATGGGAATAGGTATGAGATGTGTCCGAAAGAAAAGTAGGGGCGCCAGTATTGAGGCAGACAAGATTGAGCTGGTTGAAAAGGTCTGCTAACAAGGAGCCCCTCGGGCAGGATGCTGGAGAGCCCCAAAGAGGATGGTGGGCATTGAAGTCTCCAGTTAACAAAAATGGTGCAGGTAGCTGAGCAACAAGTTGCGTCATGTCTGCCCTGGTAACGGCAGATGACGATGGAGCGTAAACGGTACAAAAGGAAAACGTAAAAGTGGGGAGAGTAATGCGGATGGCAACTGCCTGCAGGCCGGTGTGCAACGTGATGGGATCGTAGTAAATATCATCCCGGACCAGCAACATAACCCCTCCATGAGCTGGGATACCTACCACAGGAGGTAGGTCAAAACGCACAGAGGTGTAGTGTGCCAAGGCAATTTGATCGCATGGGCGTAGCTTCGTTTCCTGGAGGGCTACGACGAGCGGACGATGCGAGCGGAGCAGCAACTTCAAGTCCTCTCGGTTGGAGCGAACGCTGCGAATATTCCAGTTAATAAGTGCCATCGGAAGAAAAGGAAGATGAGAGAAGGGGTCACCTCGAAGGCCGCTGAGGGCCTGGCTTCGAGCGAGCACTGCCGCCGCTATCAGTAGGCGGACAGTCATCGTCCATTGGTTCTATAGGTTCATCGGCCATCTTGGGAAGATGGCCGGGAGGGGGAGCTTCCTCCGCCGGTGAACGGCCAGATGTTCGGCTACCAGCGGTGCGGCCAGGCGAAAGGGATGACGGCCTGGGGCGGCAACCGCTGGGTGGCGCAGGAGAAGAAATGCGCCGTGGCGGAGAAGGAGAACTGTGCTTCCTATTAGCCTTCTTGGATGGTCGTTTGGTGGAAGTACCGGACGAAGGCTGGGAGGTCGAGGTACGTAGGAAGTCTGCACGGGACGGTTCCTTCTTGAAGGCCCGTGCATCTGACTTCTGGGTCTTCGTCTTAGCAGAAGCTGATGAAGGGGCTGGTGTCTGTGGGGTGATGGGACGAAGAGGAGACGTCGACCGCGCGATCTTAGCACTGGCCGAACGGACGACCGTGGTGCTGAAGGTCAGATCGCATGTCTGGGTTGCTACCTCCCGGGTAGTCCGAGGAGAGGCGAGGACAGTGCTGTATTTCCCCGCTGGGAGCAGCGTGGGCTTCCTACTAGCCAATAGCTTGCGAGCAGCCGAGGTGGACACTTTCTCTTTGACTCGAATTTCCTGGATACAGCGTTCTTCCTTATAGACAGGACAGTCGCGGGAGGATGCGGCATGGTCACCCTGACAGTTCACACAACGAGGAGACGGAGGTGGACAGTCACCCTCATGGGCATCCCTGCCACAAGTGACACATTTAGCCGCATTGGAACAAGACTGTCGAGTGTGATTGAAACGCTGACACTGGTAGCAGCGCGTAGGTGTCGGGACATAGGGGCGAACAGAAATAACCTCGTAGCCCGCCTTGATGCGCGATGGCAGCTTAACACTATCGAAGGTTAAGAAAAGTGTCCGGGTCGGTACAAGGTCATTGTTGACCTTTTTCATGACCCGATGGACAGCCGTCACGCCCTGCTCAGCGAGGAAAGATTGAAGCTCCTCGTCAGTCAATCCGTCGAGAGAGCTACTATAGACTACACCACGAGACGAATTCAAAGTGCGGTGGGCCTCCACCCGGACAGGGAACGTGTACAAGAGTGTGGCCCGAAGCAGTTTTTGTGCCTGAAAGGCACTCTCAGTTTCTAGTAATAAGGTACCGTTACGCAACCTGGTACAAGATTTGACAGATCCGGCTATGGCATCTACGCCCTTCTGGATAACGAAAGGGTTGACAGAGGAAAAATCCTTTCCGTCCTCAGATCGAGAAACTACGAGGAACTGTGGGGCAGGCGGTAGTATTTTTGTCACTGTTGGCTGGTCACGTTTCCGTTTGTGGGTCGAAGTCGAAAGCGATGGAGTAGAATCCATTGCGGAGGAATCCCCCATGATTGCCAGCGTCTCCGATGGCGCGCTCCTTCCTTGTGGGGACCCTCTCAGAGGGCACTCCCGCCTTAGGTGAATGTTTACACCTCAGGTCACACCTCCCGAGAAACAGACGGAGGGACCAATCGGCATGGTCAGAAGGTATCAGCTCAGGCAATCACCCCTCCCCGGGCCTGGCCTTTACCAGGGGGTACGCGCGTGCCTTACATGTCTACCCAGGGCGGGGACTTACGCGTTACCCCGTCACCGGCTACGCGTGCGAACGCGTGGGTCGGCCTTCAGACACGCACAGGGAGGAAGGAAGAAGAGGAAAAAGAAGAGAGAGGGAGAAAGAGGACAGACTGTCTCAAACGCCGAGGCGGAGACCAGAGAAGGCAAGGAGAAGAAGGCAATGAGAAAGCAAGGAGAAGGAGGCAAGGAGAAGAAGGCAATGAGAAGGCAAGGAGAAAAAGGCAATGAGAAGGCAAGGAGGAGTCAAGGGAAAGAGTAAGGAAGACAGTGAAGTGGAGAAGAGCAAAGAAAGGAACCAACAAAAGGAAGGAAGAAACGAGAAGTGAAAAACCAAAAAGACCACGATTATAGGTCGTGAAACCGTCCGTCTCCGGACGCAGGCGCTAACTACCCCCGTGAGGGGGATCAAATGGCTCTGAGCACACTATGGGACTCAACTGCTGAGGTCATCAGTGCCCTAGAACTTAGAACTACTTGAACCTAACTAACCTAAGGACATCACTCACATCCATGTCCGAGGCAGGATTCGAACCTGCGACCGTAGCGGTCGCGTGGTTCCAGACTGTAGCGCCAAGAACCGCTCGGCCACTGCGGTCGGCCGCTTAACGATCAGAGGCAATGAAACATACAATCACATTCTCAACACTCGCCATTCATTCCAACAATTCCTGTTAGATACATATGCAAAAACAGAAGCTAAACGGATGCTTTGCATAAGACTGAATGAGAAGAAACTACGCACGGAAAAAATACATCCCAGACGGAGTCATGAATAAGGGAGACATTGACGACTTTAGAATAACGGTAATCACCCTCATTATACATATGAAGCCCGATACACATGCACTTATACACTCAAGATGCCGTGTTGTACATAAGAAAATGTGGACAACACGACTCTTCATAACATTAACATGCAACTCGTTGTGGCCAGAGATCGAAGAACAACTAAGATACGGACAACCCCCGCATCCATCGACACAATACCCCGAGTTTTCCGACGAAAACAAATGAGATTTATTGAAGTCATCACAAAATACCACATCGTTGGAACCAAATGTTCGAATGTGTGTCAAATCTTATGGGACTTAACTGCTAAGTTCATCAGTCCCTAAGTTTACACACTACTTAACCTAAATTATCCCAAAGACAAACACACACACCCATGCCCGAGGGATGACTCGAACCTCCGCCGGGACCAGCCGCACAGTCCATGACTGCAGCGCCTGAGACCAATCGGCTAATCCCGCGCGGCAGTTAGGTGGTGGATGTACACAATGAAATGGCGAAAACGAAGACTGCCTCAGTCACACAGACTCATATGGCTACACGATAGAATTCGCCCAAGGGATATCGACAAAATCATCCAACCTGAATTTCTCAACCCACTAGAAGATCCGGAACTCTGCGACATAGAAAAACATGATCCACGGACCATGCAGGCCATTAAACCCTAATTCACCATGTATGAGAGATAGAAAATGTCGAGAAAAATACCCAGAACCATACTTGGACGACAGACAAAACCTGGATTGATGGCTATCCCAAAAACAGAAGACGATAATCCAAAAACTGAGGCTTCACAGCAAAAATACGAATACGGGGCAGCGACGAGCTCGAAGTAGATGATCAATGGGTAGTACCATATAACAGATTACTTTTCAAACTGTTCCAAGCACACATAGACGTAGGATACTGCAGTTCAGTGAAATCCATCGAATATGTCTAAGTACACTCCTGGAAATGGAAAAAAGAACACATTGACACCGGTGTGTCAGACCCACCATACTTGCTCCGGACACTGCGAGAGGGCTGTACAAGCAATGATCACACGCATGGCACAGCGAACACACCAGGAACCGCGGTGTTGGCCGTCGAATGGCGCTAGCTGCGCAGCATTTGTGCACCGCCGCCGTCAGTGTCAGCCAGTTTGCCGTGGCATACGGAGCTCCATCGCAGTCTTTAACACTGGTAGCATGCCGCGACAGCGTGGACGTGAACCGTATGTGCAGTTGACGGACTTTTGAGCGAGGGCGTATAGTGGGCATGCGGGAGGCCGGGCGGACGTACCGCCGAATTGCTCAACACGTGGGGCGTGAGGTCTCCACAGTACATCGATGTTGTCGCCAGTGGTCAGCGGAAGGTGCACGTGCCCGTCGACCTGGGACCGGACCGCAGCGACGCACGGATGCACGCCAAGACCGTAGGATCCTACGCAGTGCCGTAGGGGACCGCACCGCCACTTCCCAGCAAATTAGGGACACTGTTGCTCCTGGGGTATCGGCGAGAACCATTCGCAACCGTCTCCATGAAGCTGGGCTACGGTCCCGCACACCGTTAGGCCGTCTTCCGCTCACGCCCCAACATCGTGCAGCCCGCCTCCAGTGGTGTCGCGACAGGCGTGAATGGAGGGACGAATGGAGACGTGTCGTCTTCAGCGATGAGAGTCGCTTCTGCCTTGGTGCCAATGATGGACGTATGCGTGTTTGGCGCCGCGCAGGTGAGCGCCACAATCAGGACTGCATACGACCGAGGCACACAGGGCCAACACCCGGCATCATGGTGTGGGGAGCGATCTCCTACACTGGCCATACACCACTGGTGATCGTCGAGGGGACACTGAATAGTGCACGGTACATCCAAACCGTCATCGAACCCATCGTTCTACCATTCCTAGACCGGCAAGGGAACTTGCTGTTCCAACAGGACAATGCACGTCCGCATGTATCCCGTGCCACCCAACGTGCTCTAGAAGGTGTAAGTCAACTACCCTGGCCAGCAAGATCTCCGGATCTGTCCCCCATTGAGCACGTTTGGGACTGGATGAAGCGTCGTCTCACGCGGTCTGCACGTCCAGCACGAACGCTGGTCCAACTGAGGCGCCAGGTGGAAATGGCATGGCAAGCCGTTCCACAGGACTACATCCAGCATCTCTACGATCGTCTCCATGGGAGAATAGCAGCCTGCATTGCTGCGGAAGGTGGATATACACTGTACTAGTGCCGACATTGTGCATGCTCTGTTGCCTGTGTCTATGTGCCTGTGGTTCTGCCAGTGTGATCATGTGATGTATCTGACCCCAGGAATGTGTCAATAAAGTTTCCCCTTCCTGGGACAATGAATTCACGGTGTTCTTATTTCAATTTCCAGGAGTGTATTTGAACAAAAGCAGTGACATGGCAGTCTTTCAAACAGCCAAACACAAGTGAACAACAAAACAGAGACGACGAGACCCTCCTGTACCAAACGGGAAGATACATAAACAGTAACGAAGCAGCGTGGCGGATTTTCTGCTTTCCCGTACATGAACGCGAACCAATTGTGCAACGCCTAGCAGAACATTTGGAGAACGGACAGAGAGTTTACTTCGCAAAAGACACCGCCAGAAACACTGCAAGCGAACCTCACAACATTAACAGCTTTTTACTAACTGTACCAAACGGATGCATTCGCGAAAATATTACTATATGTCGACGTCCCTACCTATGTGATGACTTGTCGTTTTTGGAAACCCAGAATCTACTCTGTAGGAATCAACACGGATTCCGGAAACAGCGATCGTGTGAGACCCAACTCGCTTTATTTGTTCATGAGACCCAGAAAATATTAGATACGGGCTCCCAGGTAGATGCTATTTTCCTTGACTTCCGGAACGCATTCGATACAGTTCCACACTGTCGCCCGATAAACAAAGTAAGAGCCTACGGAATATCAGACCAGCTGTGTGGCTGGATTGAAGAGTTTTTAGCAAACAGAACACAGCATGTTGTTATCAATGGAGAGACGTCTACAGACGTTAAAGTAACCTCTAGCGTGCCACAGGGGAGTGTTATGGGACCATTGCTTCTCACAATATATATAAATGACCTAGTACATAGTGTCGGATGTTCCATGCGGCTTTTCGCGGATGATGCTGTCGTATACAGAGAAGTTACAGCGTTAGATAATTGCAGCGAAATGCAGGAAGATCTGCAGAGGATAGGCACTTGGTGCAGGGAGTGGCAACTGACCCTTAACATAGATAAATGCAATGTATTGAGAATTCATAGAAAGAAGGATCCTTTATTGTGTGATTATATGATAGCGGAACAAACACTGGTAGCAATTACTTCTGTAAAACATCTGGGAGTATGCGTGCGGAACGATTTGAAGTGGAATGATCACATAAAATTAATTGTTGGTAACGCGGGTACCAGGTTGAGATTCATTGGGAGAGTCCTTAGAAAATGTAGTCAATCAACAAAGGAGGTGGCTTACAAAACACTCGTTCGACCTATACTTGAGTATTGCTCATCAGTGTGGATCCGTACCAGATCGGGTTGACGGAGGAGGTAGAGAAGATCCAAAGAAGAGCGGCGCGTTTCGTCAGAGGGTTATTTGGTAAGTGTGATAGCGTTACGGAGATGTTTAGCAAACTCAAGTGACAGACTCTGCAAGAGAGGCGCTCTGCATCGCGGTGTAGCTTGCTGTCCAGGTTTCGAGAGGGTGCATTTCTGGATGAGGTATCGAATATATTGCTTCCCCCTACATATACCTCCCGAGGCGATCACGAATGTAAAATTAGAGAGATTCGAGCGCGCACGGAGGCTTTCAGACAGTCGTTCTTCCCGCGAACCATACGCGACTGGAACAGAAAAGGGAGGTAATGACAGTGGCACGTAAAGTGCCCTCCGCCACACACCGTTGGGTGACTTGCGGAGTATAAATGTAGATGTAGATGTATCATACGTGGAACACGTAAAAAAAATTTTCAACTACGAGGACGAGGAATTTCCGTAGAAGATCACCCAGGAATCGTGAAAACAGGTACCCTATGTCGAGTGTGCACCGTACATCCGAAGAGCGCCGAATGTTTCTGTTTCCAGATGTTGCTACACGAAATACGGGGACCAATATGTTTCACATATCTCAAGACTCTTAAAGGTTACCTACGCCAGAGGTACAGACAAGCATGCCAACGCTTAGGACTGCTGGACAACGACAACCACTGCGAATTAACGCTATCAGAAACCTGGATCACAGCCCCAGCTGAACAAATGAGACACTTGTGAGACCTTAACTTTTCCCGGCGAACTGAATGTTCAAATAACTTACGGGTTTGCCTCCGAAGACGTCGCCCGGCAGCAAACCTGTAAGTTATTTGAAATGAGACACTTATCCGCCATAATTCCAACAACATATAACCCATCGAATCCAAAACAACTATGGGACACCTTCAAAGAGAGTATGAGTGATGACGTATGGTACAAAATCCGGCAAGCTCATCCTGAAATGACCATCGAATTCAATGAAGACATCTTCAATGAGACACTCATTCGCCTAGTAGATAAATGTTTAGCAATAAACAACCAGATCTTAGTACAACTTGAGATACAAGGACCACGAAAATATGCTATCGGTGCGCCAAACTTCTAAATTACAAAGGAAAAAAGCTACAACATCAACGAACTACTTCAATACATTGCTCACATCAAACCACTCTTCAATGACAATCAAAAGGAAATTTACAACGTTATCATGGAACGGATAGACAACACTTGCGGAATTGCGAGGGTTGGAACTTAAATAGTGGCAAATATTTATTGACAACCGCTACAAAATAGTTGCATGTTTGCACATGTTACTGTACTTCAAAGTAGTCACCAGAGTTGTGTAAAACCCGTTGCCAGCTATGTGGAAGGCGTAGTATGTGTAAGTAGGCTGTTTAGGTTTTTATGTTGATAACGCCACGTAGCGCTCTGTATGAAAATCACTGACTGTGCTGTGTGCAGTCTGTGGCTGGTTGGCATTGTTGGAATAATCTCTATTGTAGTGTTGGGCAGTTGGATGTGAACAGCACGTAGCAGTTGGAGGTGAGCCGCCAGCAGTGGTGGATGTGGGGAGAGAGATGGCTAAGTTTTGAGAGCTGACGATCTGGACGTGTGTCCGTCAGAAAAAGGAAATTTGTGAGCCTGGATGCCATGAACTATATATATATATATATATATATATATATATATATATATATATATATATATATATATATACAATCCTGGAAATTGAAATAAGAACACCGTGAATTCATTGTCCCAGGAAGGGGAAACTTTATTGACACATTCCTGTGGTCAGATACATCACATGATCACACTGACAGAACCACAGGCACATAGACACAGGCAACAGAGCATGCACAATGTCGGCACTAGTACAGTGTATATCCACCTTTCGCAGCAATGCAGGCTGCTATTCTCCCATGGAGACGATCGTAGAGATGCTGGATGTAGTCCTGTGGAACGGCTTGCCATGCCATTTCCACCTGGCGCCTCAGTTGGACCAGCGTTCGTGCTGGACGTGCAGACCGCGTGAGACGACGCTTCATCCAGTCCCAAACATGCTCAATGGGGGACAGATCCGGAGATCTTGCTGGCCAGGGTAGTTGACTTACACCTTCTAGAGCACGTTGGGTGGCACGGGATACATGCGGACGTGCATTGTCCTGTTGGAACAGCAAGTTCCCTTGCCGGTCTAGGAATGGTAGAACGATGGGTTCATTGACGGTTTGGATGTACCGTGCACTATTCAGTGTCCCCTCGACGATCACCAGTGGTGTATGGCCAGTGTAGGAGATCGCTCCCCACACCATGATGCCGGGTGTTGGCCCTGTGTGCCTCGGTCGTATGCAGTCCTGATTGTGGCGCTCACCTGCACGGCGCCAAACACGCATACGACCATCATTGGCACCAAGGCAGAAGCGACTCTCATCGCTGAAGACGACACGTCTCCATTCGTCCCTCCATTCACGCCTGTCGCGACACCACTGGAGGCGGGCTGCACGATGTTGGGGCGTGAGCGGAAGACGGCCTAACGGTGTGCGGGACCGTAGCCCAGCTTCATGGAGACGGTTGCGAATGGTCCTCGCCGATACCCCAGGAGCAACAGTGTCCCTAATTTGCTGGGAAGTGGCGGTGCGGTCCCCTACGGCACTGCGTAGGATCCTACGGTCTTGGCGTGCATCCGTGCGTCGCTGCGGTCCGGTCCCAGGTCGACGGGCACGTGCACCTTCCGCCGACCACTGGCGACAACATCGATGTACTGTGGAGACCTCACGCCCCACGTGTTGAGCAATTCGGCGGTACGTCCACCCGGCCTCCCGCATGCCCACTATACGCCCTCGCTTAAAGTCCGTCAACTGCACATACGGTTCACGTCCACGCTGTCGCGGCATGCTACCAGTGTTAAAGACTGCGATGGAGCTCCGTATGCCACGGCAAACTGGCTGACACTGACGGCGGCGGTGCACAAATGCTGCGCAGCTAGCGCCATTCGACGGCCAACACCGCGGTTCCTGGTGTGTCCGCTGTGCCGTGCGTGTGATCATTGCTTGTACAGCCCTCTCGCAGTGTCCGGAGCAAGTATGGTGGGTCTGACACACCGGTGTCAATGTGTTCTTTTTTCCATTTCCAGGAGTGTAGTTCTACGTCTAGGGGACTGATGACCTCAGAGGTTAAGTCCCATAGTGCTTAGAGCCACTTTTGAATGGGTTGGTTGCGTAGAATGTGTCGCCGCTTCTTTCGCAAAGCTGGTCGCAAGTGATGCTCCAAAAACAAACAGTAATACTGTGCATTGACGGCACATTCAGTCATGATCCAACTCCGTTGTTCCTGTTTCGAAAACATAGTGACACCGATACGTTAGACCCCTCGCTCACAAGTGACGGTGTTTCCCTTGATTGTGCGCACGTCGGTGACGTGGGACGACCTGTCCATTTGCTCGGAGGTAAGGTAGGTATGTCAACAACGTCTGCCATCAGCGACAATAGTAGATTCCACTGCATAGTGTTGCCACTATTTAAGTTCCAACTCTCGTAATTACTTGGACGCACCAGATGTCGGCGGGAAAACGTTTCTAATGAAGCTATTGCTGGTGGAAACACGCGGTAAACAACACATCGGACTTGCACTGGTATCATATAGCATTGCAGCCCATTCCGCCCTACGACTACCGTGGAATATAGCCGAGGAACAATTCCCGGTACGCAAAATCTCAAGAGCATGTGAGGATGAAGTTCTAAAGCAATGGCACATAAAAAATCAACCAGTCATGGACAAGAATTGCGAGAAAACACTGAAGTGATGGAGGAAGCTCTACTCAATACTCTCAGGAGATTTTCGAAAAACGCTTCCAGTTATGCCCAAACCAACACCAGCAGACGATATCAATGCATGCTTAAGAAAATCACATCTCTGGCCACACTTACAAATACCGCGACTAACAAATAAACTGTTGAACGGTCATAAGACGAAACAAAAGCAAATTTTGCTCAACAACTTTTACAAATAGGCGAAGGCATATATCTTACTGACCAGATGAACGATCTCATTCAAGCTCAACAGTGATTTCTGCAACGTAGCCACTGCTGAAAACAAACTCGTCGACCAAATTCATCCAAACATTGTTCACAACCATATCAATGCGGATTAGCAACATGAAAGGCCAATTTTGGCAACTGAAAATAATATTGTTGACGATATCAAGACAGTGTGAACTTCCCTAAAGAATTTCTAAATTCTGTGCAAATACCAGGAATGCCATAACACTGCCTTCGACTTTAAACTAGATCTCCGTTCAAACCACTCAGAAATCTCATCTCACCAAAAATATCTAATGGAACAAGGATCATCGAAGCTGAAGTCACAACTGGAAAGTACAAATGATTATCTATCCACATAATACCACTGATTCTCGCTGAACTGCCATTCCAGTTTAAAAGACTGCAATTTCTAATCGAATTAGACTACAGTTTTACAGTTAACAAAGCGCAAGGACGAACTTGAAAATACTGCGGCATCAACCTCAAAGACTCCTGCTTCTTTCACTGTCAAATATAGTGTATGTAGGAAATTCGAAAAATTTGTACATATGTATCCCAGACAGATAAATGAAAATTTTGTTTACAAACAAATACTGTAAATAGTTAGAATAAAGGAGGATATAAGATGAACATCAATTAAAGCAAAACAAGGATAATGGAATGTAGTCGAATTAAGTCGGGTGGTGCTGAGGGAATTAGATTAGGAAATGAGACAAAGTAGTAAAGGAGTTTTGCTATTTGGGGAGCAAAATAACTGATGATGGTCGAAGTAGCGAGGTTATAAAATGTAGACTGAAAAAGAGAAATTTGTTAACATCGACTATAGATTTAAGCGCCAGGAAGGCGTTTCTGAAAGTATTTGTATGGAGAGTAGCCATGTATGGAAGTGAAACAGTTTGGACAAGAAGAGAATAGAAGCTTTCGAAACGTGGTGCTAAAGAAGATTAGATGGGTAGATCACATAACTAATGAGGAGGTATTGAATAGGATTGGGGAGAAGAGAAATTTGTGGCACAACTTGAGAAGAAGGGACCAGTTGTTAGGACATGTTCTGAGGCATCAAGGGGTCACCAATTTAGCGTTGGAGGGCAGCGTGGAGGGTAAAAATTGTAGAGGGAGACCAAGAGATCAATACACTAAGCAGGTTCAGAAGGATGTAGGTTGCAGTAGGTACTCTGGGAGATGAAGAAGCTTGCACACGATAGAGTAGCATGGTGAGCTGCATCAAACCAGTCTCAGGACTGAAGACCATAACGACATCACCAAATGTAAATCCAGTATTTTGTATGCGTTTCAATATGTTTATGAGTGTGCGTTGGCTGAAGACCACAACAGTAACATTCTAACATTGTTCATGTGTTGCTAACAAGCCGCAGCTTTCTGTAAGTGGTTTAGACCTATGGCTGGCTCCATCTCGGTAATGAAAACCGAGCAACTGAATGAAGAAAATCAACTCGACAGGAGAACAGAGACGCTAAGGCCATCTAGCAGCCAAAGTTAATAACAAAGGCGACGACAATGCGGCATACGGGCGCAGATGAAACTATTGGGCCTTACGAGTTGATTGACAGCTAGATGTCAACTTAAGAACATTTGTCTAAAAACGCCACAGAAATGTGGCTAATTTATTGTAACAGAAACTGTACTGCAGAATGTGACATTTGTTGTGGTACTGCTGTAAGATTTGATGGATACTGGAGGAGATATGATCACCTGAGCTCTCTAGATTATATTGCCGCTTGGAGAACAAAGCCATTGTGCGGCCCTGGTTATCTAGATCAGCATTAGCGAACTGCTTTCAGCAGAGAGTGCGGCGCAAAAGTTCTGCGAGTGATTTCCTTCTCTATCTATAAGCAGGTCAGAATCGGCCAATCAGCGTGGAGTGCGTTCTGGGAATCACCTAGCTACCAGCTAGAGGTCTGTGGCGCCGAAACCGGGGATATCCCCGATTGTGCGCCCGGCACTTCTTGCAGTCTGCGTGCTACAGTGGAAGACCGTCTTCTCAGCGATAAGACCTAGACCAGACGGTCTTATAAGGGGTGCAAACAGCAGCTCTGGCACAGTCGGAGTCGATTGGTCGGGCACTACCCAGCAGGACTTTCGTAGAGGTAACTGTTTTTCTCTCTTAGCTATTCATCTACATTTACATTTATACTCCGCAAGCCACCCAACGGTGTGTGGCGGAGAGTACTTTACGTGCCACTGTCATTACCTCCCTTTCCTGTCCCAGTCGCGTATGGTTCCCGGGAAGAACGTCTGCCGGAAACCCTCCGTGCACTCTAGAATCTATCTAATTTTACATTTGTGATCTCCTCGACAGGTATAAGTAGGGGGAAGCAATATATTCGCTACCTCATCCAGAAACGCACCCTCTTGAAACCTGGACAGCAAGCTATACCGCGATGCAGAGCGCCTCTCATGCAGAGTCTGCCACTTGAGTTTGCTAAACATCTCCGTAACGCTATCACGCTTACCAAATGACCCTGTGACGAAACGCGCCGCTCTTCTTTGGATCTTCCCCTTCTCTTCCGTCAACCCGACCTGGTACGGATCCCACAATGATGAGCAATACTCAAGTATAGGTCAAACGAGTGTTTTGTAAGCCACCTCCTTTGTTGATGGACTACATTTTCTAAGGACTCTCCCAATGAATCTCAACCTGGTACCCGCCTTACCAAAAATTAATTTTATATGATCATTCCACTTCAAATCGTTCCGCACGCATACTCCCAGATATTTTACAGAGGTAACTGCTACCAGTGTTTGTTCCGCTGTCGTATAATCATACAATAAAGGATCCTTCTTTCTATGTATTCGCAATACATTACATTTGTCTATTTGAAGGGTCAGTTGCCACTCCCTGCACCAAGTGCCTATCCGCTGCAGATCTTCCTGCATTTCCCCGCAATTTTCTAATGCTGCAACCTCTCTCTATACTACAGCATCATCCGCGAAAAGCCGCATGGAACTTTCGACACTATGAACTATGTCATTTAGCTATTACACCGGGAGGTACCGTTGTTTTATTTTCTATCCACAGTCGTCTGGCTTGATGCGGCCTGCGACGACTTCTTCTCCTCTGAAAATCTCATTATCTGAGAGTAGCTGTTTCACCCAACGCCCTCAATTATTTGTTTTGTTTGTAATTTAACAACATTTGCTGCCGCCATTCACGATTTCCCTCTGTTTTCTGCATGACCCATTTTGCGGGCTACTTATAATTAAAAAGCGCGGTTTTCGTGAATTACGACATTCTTTACGCACTGAACCGTGACGAAATGTCTCGGTTGGTTCTCTGCGTTTCCTCCTTGTTTGTGGCGCTTTCCTTTTGAAATTCCCGCTTCGCGCTCTGTTGTTTCCTTACCCTAGCCAGAGGGCGCTGTGGTGTTGCTATGGCTAGAGAGCCTGTATACAGAGAGAGTGGCTATAGGTGAAGTTGCCTGTGATTGGCTGATTAGCTTTGGCGCCATTTTTCTGCCAGACGTCTCTCGTGCTTCCTATCCTCGCCGTGCTTTTGAGTTGAATTGAAGTTCAGAGGACTTTTGGAAACGATTGAAAGGTATTTGAATTATTGAGAGACTTGTTATGCCTTGTGCATGCATGTTCGATTTAGTTGTATGTCGTTTTTAGTTGAAATAATGAAGCGTATTGTGATGAAGTCGGTAGGCCTACATGTTTGAAGTAAACACGTTAATAATTGTACAGTATTGTTTTTGACATCTGTAATTCGTTCTGCAGACGTTCATAAACGAAGCCAGGTTGTGCTGCATTTGGTTGTTCCAATAGAGGCGAAGGTGGATTTCCCATGTTAGCATTTTAAGGTGTCAGTTTTTTAAATATTCTTCGTCACGCAGAACAGGTAGGCCTATTACAATTTACTGCATTTTTAAGCTCTTATTTCTATAACAGTTCGTGCATACTGGTAGCAGCATCACAAGCTTTTCTGAAGCCAATATCTGACAGTCCTTGCTGGAAACGGAAAGTTCCTGTAATTGTTGTGCCATGCTCATTCGACTTTATAGCGTCAAACTTTATTTCGTTCCGAATCAGAACACTAGGCATTATTTTGGTTTCAGTATTATTGCCTGACCGTTGACGCAGGCATGCTTTAAGCACGTTTTCCGCAGTTGTCGTGGTTGTTGAAACATTATTCGTAGTAAATAATTGTTGATGCTCTTGAAGACAGTTTTTGAAAACGCCTACTTACTGTGGCGTACAAGGGATACGGTAATTTTCTTGTTATATTTGGTCGTTATTACAGTAGCCTACATTTAACGTTACCTGATTTTTGTAATCTTTTTCTTTTTCGTTTGTTATCTACGAGTGTGACATGCAAAAAGTTTGAAGACGTGACAAGAAGTTCTAATACGTCTCACACTTTTAGCATGTCACAAGTAAACAACTGGTTAAGACTTTCATTTATCTGACGTAATACAGGTACGTTACATCTTTAGCCTTATGCACTTCCGTTAAAAAACGAATGTTGTATACTATATTTTTTTATTTACGTTACTTTCATTGCAATATGTCTAGTAAACAAACTTCAAAGGAGATAAATGCAAGTAACGAATAATTTTTACAGCCACTTATCAAATTTTCCTGTGCTATGAGGATACAGGGTGTTACAAAAAGGTACGGCCAAACTTTCAGGAAACATTCCTCACACACAAAGAAAGAAAATATGTTATGTGGACATGTGTCCGGAAATGCTTGCTTTCCATGTTAGAGCTCATTTTATTACTTCTCTTCAAATCACATTAATCATGGAATGGAAACACACAGCAACAGAACGTACCAGCGTGACTTCAAACACCTTGTTACAGGAAATGTCCTCCGTTAGCGAGGATACATGCATCCACCCTCCGTCGCATGGAATCCCTGATGCGCTGATGCAGCCCTGGAGAATGGCGTATTGTATCACAGCCGCCCACAATACGAGCACGAAGAGTCTCTACATTTGGTACCGGGGTTGCGTAGACAAGAGCTTTCAAATGCCCCCCATAAATGAAAGTCAAGAGGGTTGAGGTCAGGAGAGCGTGGAGGCCACGGAATTTGTCCGCCTCTACCAATCCATCGGTCACCGAATCTGTTGTTGAGAAGCGTACGAACACTTCGACTGAAATGTGCAGGAGCTCCATCGTACATGAACCACATGTTGTGTCGTAATTGTAAAGGCACATGTTGTAGCAGTACAGGTGGAGTATCCCGTATGAAATTATAACGTGCTCCATTGAGCGTAGGTGGAAGAACATGGGGCCCAATCAAGACATCACCAACAATGCCTCCCCTAACGTTCACAGAAAATCTGTGTTGATGACGTGGTTGCACAATTTCGTGCGGATTCTCGTCAGCCCACACATGTTGATTGTGAAAATTTACAATTTGATCACGTTGGAATGAAGCCTCATCCGTAAAGAGAACATTTCCACTGAGGATTGACATTGTTGGATGAACCATTCGCAGAAGTGTACCCTGGAGGCCAATCAGCTGCTGATAGTGCCTGCATACGCTGTACATGGTACGGAAACAACTGGTTCTCCCGTAGCATTCTCTATACAGTGACGTGGTCAACGTTACTTTGTACAGCTGCAACTTCCCTGACGCTGACATTAGGGTTATCGTCAACTGCACGAAGAATTGCCTCGTCCATTGCAGGTGTCCTCGTCGTTCTACGCCTTCCCCAGTCGCGAGTCATAGGCTGGAATGTTTCGTGCTCCCTAAGACGCCGATCAATTGCTTCGAACGTCTTCCTGTCGGGACACCTTCGTTCTGGAAATCTGTCTCGATACAAACGTACCGCGCCACGGCTATTGCCCCGTGCTAATCCATACATCAAATGGGCATCTGCCAACTCCGCATTTGTAAACATTGCACTGACTGCAAAACCACGTTCGTGATGAACACTAACCTGTCGATGCTACGTACTGATGTGCTTGATGCTAGTACTGTAGAGCAATGAGTCGCATGTCAACATAAGCACCGAAGTCAACATTACCTTCCTTCCATTGGGCCAACTGGCGGTGAATCGAGCAAGTACAGTACATACTGACGAAACTAAAATGAGTTCTAACATGGAAATTAAGCGTTTCCGGACACATGTCGACGTAACATCATTTCTTTATTTGCGTGTGAGGAATGTTTCCTGAAAGTTTGGCCGTAACTTTCTGTAACACCCTGTATTATAGCTGTAAAGAAAGGCATTTAACGAATGACTTCGCCATATTGTCTCGTGCTTTTGATTCGGTGAGTGTGTACTGACCTACTCCACTACTGGCCCGCAGACAAATGGCCGCCGTATCGTCCGGTTGGTCACTCTCTCCCTATACAGGCTCTCTAGCTGTGGCTGCTTGCCTGCCGTGTTTGCGAGGGAGTTTCGGTCTGGAGGAGAAACTCAAATTGCGGACGTCTGGGAGCGTAAAGGAGGCCACGCCGTTTTGTTGATGTTTGGCGTAACTCGCGTCAGGTGTGATGAATCGTTAAGGCCTTGATAGCAGCCAACGCTACTGACTTGGTTGCAGGTGGATTGAAGCGGATGGGCCTGCTTGTTCATTGAAACTCCTGTCCTACGGATGTCGTCGGACTTAAAGTAAGACGTTTCGACCATTATTTTGCGTCATTTGCAAGCAGCTAGGCATTCCGGCGTCTACAGTAACTCGGCGAAGATTATTTGTTTCGTCGGTGTGTAAATGACTGAACAAGGAGCAGTTTATTTAAGGTTCACTTTATGCTCGTGTTCTGCGTGTGCTGTTTGCGAGTGTAAACTTGACTCTCACCTTTGTCTGTTGATTTTGAGCGTATCGTCAAATACTGGATCCAAGTAGCGACTTTCAATTAATTAGTTGGATTCTTCCTTTTCCTCGTTACCACGCGTGTTAAATGGCAAAGTAAAACTGAAGACCTTAACTTGGTACCTCATTTGCGTGGCTTCAATAAAACAGCCTAACCTGTTAACTAATTAAGGCTTTTGGTAAACAAAGGTATTTAAGTATGTTTTAAAATATTATCTGAAATGTGTCAATGATTTTTGTTGCACTAGTTGATTGTGGAGTATGAACGGATGAGTTGGCACGTCTGCCGTGTAAGGGAATCCTGCTAGTTTTGATTACCTTCTGACCAGGGTCCTTGCTCGACGCTTGTCTCTAAATACGCCCCTAACCTGGTTAGCATATGTTGTGGCTATTTTAAATTAATCACTGCTCAATAGCCCAATACAGTTCGCCGGCCGTCAGAAACTACGTATGTGTTACTTATTCCTTTATTCTAGTCAATCTATAAGCATGCTATTCTTAATTTGTTACTCTAAGTAGCCAGTAAGATGCCGTTTTTGGGTTGTTTAGATGGAGTGACAATATGGATCTCGGAATATTGAATTCCTTAACTATTTCCGAAATGTAATGTCCCATGCCTCACGCTCCAGCTACCATTCCGCGCTCAGACTCTCTTAATTCCCGTCGTACGGTCATAATCACGTCGGAAACCTCTGGACATGAATTACCTGAGTACAAATGAAAGCTCCGCCAGTCCACTGGTCTTTCATACTTTTCGTGCGCCATACTACGGCCGTCTGTAGATGTGCATATCGCCATTCCATGATTTTTGTCACCTCGGTACACATCCTCCCTGTTTCGTCAATCGCCTGTTATTTTGCTGCACAAATATGAAAAGTTCTGGGGTTTTTCTTCCTAATGTAATTATCTCTACATTAACTAATTTAATTCGACTACACTGCATTACCCTTGTTTTATTTTCGTCGATGAGTTTTGTAGAAAAGAAAAGTGCAAAAATACGCGGTATTGAGGGTTATTTTATGTGTGTATGTTTTCATGGCGTGCGACATGTAAGTTTGCTTTTCCTTTTTCACTGGAAAATGGTTACGTTTGGATTGTACCCTAAACCTAAACAGACCTCAGTCAAATACTGTCTTCTGTCAGTGAGTGGAGAGTCAGTCTGTCGGCATTCCAGTCCCAGGGTAGCCAATATCAGCTACACAAACCGCCACAGGAACCAACGAACTACCCAAGTCAAGTACCCTCCACAACACAAACTCCAATTCACATCCCCCCACATATTGTCACTATTAAGAGGGCTCTCCAACATTGCAATAGCACCCCAGCATTGAACGTCATGGGGAAGTGCTGTACTACATGTGATCGTATGGATCTTGAATTAAATTTTCCCTGAGACATTTTCATCGTAGATAAATTAGAGACTTAAACGTCTCAGGGAAAATTTAAATTGAATTTGTTGTACACAGTAATATTTCAACAGAAATTGACATTTAGAAGTATAATACAAAGTTGCTTAGTACACTAACTGGGCTTCTCCTATGATATGAATGAAAGCTTAGCACACTGGAACACTTCACTGTCAACAGATCATTGGTAGAGTCACGTGTATCATTATTACACTTGCGGCTTCCTTTTTCTCCTTATTAATACAACTTTCCTTGGTTCAAATGGCTCTGAGCACTATGGGACTTAACTTCAGAGGTCATCAGTCGCCTAGAACTTAGAACTAGTTAAATCTAACTAACCTAAGGACATCACACACTCCATGCCCCAGGCAGGATTCGAACCTGCGACCGTAGCGGCCGCTCGGCTCTAGACTGTAGCGCCTAGAACCGCACGGCCACTCCGGCCGGCCAACTTTCCTTCCTCCATATTTTTCTTCTTACAAGGGAACCTCCCCATCGCACTCTTCTCAGATTTAGTTATAAGTTGGCACAGTCGATAGGCCTTGGAAAACTGAACACATCAATCGAGAAAACAGGAAGAAGTTGTGTGGAACTATGAAAAAAATAAGCAAAATATACAAACTGAGTAGTCCATGTGCAAGATAGGTAACATCAAGGAGAGTTTGAGCTCATGAACGCCGTGGTCCCGTGGTTAGTGTGAGCAGCTGCGGAACGAGAGGTTCTTGGCTCAAGTCTTCCCTCGAGTGAAAAGTTTACTTTCTTTATTTTCGCAAAGTTATGATCTGTCCGTTCGTTCATTCATTGAAGTCTCTGTTCACTGTAATAAGTTTAGTGTCTGTGTTTTGCGACCGCACAGCAAAACCTTGTTAGTTACGGAGGTGAAATCATTGTGTTCAGCCAATTTGCAAATACGAGGCGTGATCAATAATTAATGCATCACATTATTTTCTCGGCCAGTTTCGACTGAAAACTGCAGAAGTTGTGGGACATCGGGGAATATTCCCGCTTCATCCCCTATAGCAGGGCTTCCCAACCTTTTCACGTGGCGGACCCCTTCTTCAGTCGAAAATCCATCGCGGACCCCTAGCCAGTCAAGAGCAGAGTAACTTTAAATTTCAGAGCGAAAGCCATAGGAACTGAAAGCTTAATGCGCAATGACACCCACCCACCCCCCCACCCCCCACCCCCCACCCCCCACCCCCTGAAGTATCAATAGTCTTTGGTTTAGAGATGAATGAAAACAACTTGAAGGTCAAAAATCGACTCATGAAATAGGTAGTGTATTGACAACGCAAGTTTAACATTTAATTATGCCTGGGGCCGCATACATGCCAGCGAACGCTGTGATTGGTCGACAAAGCTAGCTCCGCTCACGCGTGTAAGGTTTCAGCGCATCTAGCGCCGTGAGCCGGCTCAGAAACGACCCCCGTCTTGTTGCGATACAGTCGATCAGAGAAGCCGCATTCTCCGGCACTAAACTGTGTATGAGTTCTCACTTACGAACCGCAAAGGCTGCTTGGGAATACGACATGAGGTAAAAAAAGTACTCATGTTTTTCACGCGATAAAGTGATGAATCTGATTTTCACATTTTTATTCAATAATTTTACTCATTATTTTACACGATTTGGTGAAACGTGACCGCGGACCCCCTAGAAAGAGCCGGGGGACCCCTAAGGGGTCTGCGGACCACACGTTTGGAAGCCCGGCCCTATAGCATCATTTAGTATCGATAGGTAGCGGCGCTATACGTAGCCTTCAATTAGAATCTCTATAGGAGGTACGTTCCAAGCAGAGACCTATCACTGAGTTTCTACTGTGGAAAACTACATTATCGCAGGTATTCATAGGAGCCTGCAGAATATCTATGGGCACAGTAAAGTGAACAAAAGCACGGTGATCCGGTGGGCAAGGTGTCCGTCATCATCGCAATAGAGTATCACAAACCTGTCAGATCCCGTATGCCAGACGGTCGCTTACTGCTGTGACTCCTGCAATGTTGGAACGTGCGGACACTCTCATTCGAGGTGATCGACGGATCACCTCGCTACACAACTGGGTGTGTCTCTGTAGAGCTGACACATACGTCCATCAGTTGAGGGTGCTGAAAGGTGTGAGGGGTCATCGCCGCCTAACAGAAAACCATAAAGAGCAACAAAGGACCATCCGTCTGTAGCCACTTGTGCTTTATGAGGATCATCGGGGCAAATTTTTGTCTAACATCTTCCCAGGCAATGGAACATGGATACGTCACTATGAACTGGAAATAAAACGGCAATCCATGGAATGGCGCCACACTAACTCTACTCCGAAGAACAGACCCGCACCCTCAACCAGTAGAGTCATGGGGATGGTCTTCTAGAACTCTGAAACGACTATTCTGTTTGATGCCCTTCTTCTTACTCTGAAGTGTAATGTGCTCCCCTCGGAAAATTAAATAACTTTTTCAACTTCTCCTTCTCAATAACAACGCAAGGCATCGTACAAGTCTGCGCATCTGAGATGAGCTCACAGAACTTCGTTGGACCGTTCTTCCTCGTCCAACCTACAGCCCGGATCTCGCACGTCCAAATTTCATCCGTTTTGTCCAACGATGGATACAGTCTCTGGGCAGTGGTACGTGCCCAACGTAAAGTCCAGAGCGACTGGAAGAAAGCGCAGGTGACGCCTGTATATAAGAAGGGTAGAAGGACGGATCCTCAATATTACAGAACAATATTCTTAACATCTGTTTGTTGCAGGATTCTCGAACATATTCTCAGTCCGAATATAATGAATTTCCTTGAGACAGAGAAGTTGCTGTCCGTGCATCAGCACTGCTTTAGAAAGCATCGCTTCTGCGGAACGCAGCTCGCCCTTTTTTCACATGATATGTTGCGAACCATGGATGAAGGGTATCATACGGATGCCATATTCCTTGACTTCCGGAAAGCGTTTGACTCGGTGCCCCACTACAGACTCCTAAGGTACGAGCATATGGGATTGGTTCCCAAGTATGTGAGTGGTTCGAAGACTTAAGTAATAGAATCCGGTACGTTGTCCTCGATGGTGAGTGTTCATCGGAGGTGAGGGTATCATCTGGAGTGCCCCAGGGAGGTCTGGTAAGTCCGCTGTTGTTTTCTATCTATATAAATGATCTTTTGGATAGGGTGGATAGCAATGTTGGGCTGTGTGCTGATGGTGCTGTGGTGTACGGGAAGGTGTCGTCGTTGAGTGACTGTAGGAGGATACAAGATGACTTGGACAGGATTTGTGATTGGTGTAAAGAATGGCAGCTAACTCTAAATATAGATAAATGTAAATTAATGCAGATGAATAGGAAAAAGAATACTCCATTAGTAGTGTAGCGTTTGACACAGTCACGTCGATTAAATATTTGGGCGTAAGATTGCAGAGCGATATGAAGTGGGACAAGCATGAAATGGCAGTTGTGGGGAAGGCGGATAGTCGTCTTCGGTTCATTGGTAGAATTTTGGGAAGATGTGGTTCATCTGTAAAGGAGATCGCTTATAAAACACTAATACGACCTATTCTTGAGTACTGCTCGAGCCTATCAGGTCGGATTGAGAGAGGACATAGAAGCAATTCAGAGGCGGGCAGCTAGATTTGTTACTGGTAGGTTTGATCATCACGCGAGTGGTACAGAAATGCTTGAGGAACTCGGGTGGGAGTCTCTAGAGGAAAGGAGGCGTTATTTTCGTGAATCGCTATTGAGGAAATTTAGAGAACCAGCATTTGAGGCTGACTGCAGCACAATTTTACTGCCGCCAACTAACATTTCGCGGAAAGACCACAAAGATAAGAGAGATTAGGGCTCGTACAGAGGCATATAGGCAGTCATTTTTCCCTCGTTCTGTTTGGGAGTGGAACGGGGAGAGATGCTAGTTGTGGTACGAGGTACCCTCCGCCACGCACCGTATGGTGGATTGCGGAGTGTGTATGTAGAGGTTGCTGATGCAGCAAGACTGTTTCTAACGTCGACCAATAGAGCGGTACCATGCTGGCGTACAGGTTCTCCCAGTAAAGTGGTGCAATACCTTTGTACTGAATTGAGATTATGTAGAAAAGTAGGATTTTCTAGCCGTAAGAGTGGGGAATAACAATGCATTGGATTTCTGAACAAATCAACCTGTTTTGAGAAAAAAAAGTGTCGCATTACCTAGTGAACGGCCTTCGTATTAATTATAAATCAAGGAGTAATCATAGATGTAGTCTTCCTCTGACAATCTTTAGCATATATTTACACGGCACCACTCGTACGTGGCACAGTGCACTTCCAACACAAGGTATTAACGTACGACAAAGCGAATTTATTGATACGCTGCTATTTGTTGGCGACCTGCTGCTTGTAGGTAGGGCAAAAGACGGACTGCAACGAGTATTACGTAAACAGCAGCTGTGCTGAACTCAATCTAAATATTTTCATAAAACAAAAGAAACTCGTTGACTTTCTTAGCAAGAAATCCCCTGAGAGTCGAAATAATGATCGGTAATCAATCGAACAAGTTTCTGACTACTAAAACTTTTAATATCTTATTTCCTAATGTATTTATTTCAGCGTTAACTAATTCAACTCGAATACATTGCCTTATCTATGTTTTACTTTCGTCGATGTGTCGATGTTTTGTATTAAGAAAACGTACAGAAATACACGGTGTTCAAGATTCTTTAATCTGACAGCGCCTTGAAACAGCATTTTTCATAGCATGCGAGTTCTAAAATTTTCGTTTCCTTTTCCAGTGAGACTTGGGTCTGTTTGGATTGTACCCATACCTAACCAGCCGTCAATCAAGCAGCACCTCCTGTCAGTCGGTGGCCTGTCAGTTTTCCGTCTGTCCAGTCGGGAGTAGAGAACGCCAGCTTCACACCCCACAGCAGAAACCACGCGACGGTCACATCCTCTGGACATTAGCAGTCGCGAGGGCGACCAACCAGCGACTACGCAGAGACAGCGCAAATACATCCGTGAGGTGAGTAGCAGCCTACAGTCTCAGTTGCTCAAACGTATCACTGCCGAATCTAGACTACCGACCGCTGTGGCCGAGCGGTTCTAGGCGCTTCAGTCCGGAACCGCGCTGCTGCTACGGTCGCAGGTTCGTCGTCGAGTACACCATCGCAGGCGCTCCTGTCCGTGATGCAGCGTCAAGGGTAACCGCAGCCGCGATCTCCGAGCTGATAGTCCATGCTGCTGCCAACGTCGTCGAACTGTTCGTTGTTGTCTTGCAAACGTCCCCATCTGTTGACTCAGGGATCGAGACGTGGCTACACGATCCGTTACAGCCATGCGGATAAGATGCCTGTCATCTCGACTGCTAGTGATACGAGGCCGTTAGGATCCAGCACGGCGTTCCGTATTACCCTCCTGAACCCACCGATTCGATATTCTGCTAACGGTCATTGGATCTCGACCAACGCGAGCAACAGTGTCGCGATACGATAAACCGCAATCGCAATAGGCTACAATCCGACCTTTATCAAAGTCGGAAACGTGACGGAACGCATTTCTCCTCCTTACACGAGGGATCACAACAACGTTTCACCAGGCAACGCCGGTCAACTGCTGTCTGTGTATGAGAAATCGGTTGGAAACTTCCCCCATGTCAGCCACCGGCGCCAACCTTGTGTGAACTCTCTGAAAAGCTAATCATTTGCATATCACAGCATCTTCTTCCTGTGGGTTAAATTTCGCGTCTGTAGCACGTCATCTTCGTGGTGTAGCAATTTTAATGGCCAGTGGTGTATCTCGTGTCAAGACACAATGGAATTAAAGACGTTTGCTGCCAGTGGGCATTGATTCGTATCAGTGGGGCAAGTTGGAAATTTGTGCCCGGTCGGGATCGAAAAGTTACCGCAGCGAGCCCAGACTGGTATAAAAAGTGAAAGAGAATTAATTACTGACGAGTAAAGTGTCTGTCATGTATATGTTGTGTTTATTAAAGTTATGGAAAACCGCTCCGAACGTATGCACCACCCCCACATGATGGTTGGAAAAGATGACTTAAATCTACTCTTATGTTTGAGCTAGGAGTATGTTATAGGGTTCTACAACAGATGGATGTCAATGGGACTGTTTTGAGCATCAGTTCTGCTGACCTTCTTAAAGAGGGGTGTGAGCTGTACACCTTTCCAATATCCTGGCACAGCTTTTCTCGGCTATGTGGCTGTAATGGAAGTTAATTCAGCTGCAAATTCTCTATGGAATTTGACAGGAGTCCCATGGAGGCTTTGAGCCTAGTTTAATTTTAGTGATATTAGCTGTTTCTCAACGACAGAGCTGTCTTTCCACAACTGTAGGTTCAAAATGGCTCTGAGCACTCTGGGACTTAACATCTGAGGCATCTGAGGTCATCAGTCCCCTAGAACGTAGAACTACTTAAATCTAACTAACCTAAGGACATCACACGCACATCCATGCCCGAGGCAGGATTCGAACCTCCGACCGTAGCGGTCACGCGGTTCCAGACTGAAGCGCCTAGAACCGCACGGCCACACCGGCCGGCCACAACTGTAGTCTCCTTAAGATAGCGGTAATGCCTTCACGAAGTGGAGATCCTGAATTACTGTGCACCACTGCATTTCCACGAAAGCACAATTTGAACTTTTTTCATACCTGTTGTCTTTCTCTTGCAGGCCGAAGCTCCCAGCTGAAAGATGGCGGAGTTCTGGCAGCAGGTCGGGCAGTTCCTCTTGAATGAGGTGATGAACGATATGGCGGAATGTGCGTTCCGGAGCATGGACGCCGACCAGGCCCGGGTGTGCAGGCTGCTCTGGAAACTCAGGGCTACGGTCACCAGGATAACTTTTACCGGGAAGCAGATCGAATTCTTCTTTAAAGAGTTGTCTCGTTTCCTAGAAAACGACGAGGCCGACTTGGAGCAGGGACTCCAGATGATCGTCCGGTCTGTGATGGTGGCGAGAAATATTTTTGAGGGCTACGAAGAGGTTCAGGACCTGATAGATGAAATTAAGCGAGAGTGGGACCGTTACAAAGCTAGAAACATGCGTAAGTGGGATTAGTGAAAACTAAAATCTTAGTGCTCATTTAATAAAAACTCTATTCGTTCCCTAGTTTATTATTTAATTTGAAATCTGTGTCAATGGAAGCTGAATATAAACAAAAAAAATTGAGGAACTAACTTTTTTTGCATACAGTGCTTGTTTATAGTGGCAACGTGGAAGCAACATGAAATATTCATGCTCCAAAACACTGCAGTAACAACTTCACAAATTAGTAATTATCAAAATTTCAATCTTTGTTTGCAACACCTTTTTTGAGGATCATGAATCATGTTGATCGATGTAATTAAGGAGCAGAAAAACTACAATGCAGAGAACATTCTCCACGTACAGTCCCTGAATTGATTTAAAAGGAAACAACACTCTTGTTATTCCAGTAATTTGGCTAAGACCTAAATGAGTGAAACGTGTATATAAATGAAAAATTAACAAAAAGTCATGTCTTTTGAAATATGGCTTTCATATTTGCAATAATGTCTAGAAGACAACATGAAAGCATAAACCACATTCGTTCTATACAGCTGTAATTTATTTGCCAACTGAATCTACCGAACACCAGCACGTCTAAAATAACACAAGAAACATATGCAAGCTCTATGAACGCGTGGTGTTTGTTCTTTTGGACATGTTCGAAAGAACAGACATCATGTGAAAACCGCAGCTGTGATACATATTATGTAAATTGACGGTACATATTATGTAAATTGACGGTGGAGGGAACTATTGACGTCAGAAATGTGTGCCGAACTGGGATTCGAACCCAAGATATCCTTAATAGGCAGTTGTGTTAGCCACTGTCCCAACCAGACACTGCAAACCGTCTCGGCCTGCCTCCCAGGCGACCCACATCTCCGCCTATCGCAACCTTTCCACAGTCTGAAAGAACAGAACTGATTTGCCTCAATGGGCAACTAAACCCCCCTCCCCCCACCTTCAGTCGCGAATGCACAATATTATGTTCGATAATCTCGAATCTCAAACTAGCGAGCATGGAGAAGAAAACGGAGACTGCGCTAGGAGGGAATGTGGGGCGTCTGGGAGGCGTGTTGAGATAATCCGTGCAATTTCAAAGAGCACCTTACCTGAATGGTGGAGTGATTAATGCAACTAACTGCCTGATGGGAGATCTTAGGTTCGAATCCCGGTCTCTTACACTTTTTCACTCGTCGCCACTGACCCTGCATGGTCCCGATCCCCCTGACCTCAATAGTTTCCTTTCCTTTATCCCCTTCCATCTTCAGACTACATAGTAGTAGTAAATTATTCTGAAATATGAAATTCATGATCACAAAGAAAGTTTAAAAATCCAGTGTACCCAACAACGTGTTATTAAAAAAAAAATTCGGAAGTGGAACAGACATTCAAGATCCGACGAATGGAACTGAGGAGGAACCAAACAAATACAATGCACACACGATCACGCTGTTGTAAAGTGCTTGGATTGATTTGAGAGAAAAAATTCTTTGTTGTGTAGTCTAGTGATTCACTTAATACCTAAATCGGTGATCTTTTATCCTTCCCCTTCCACACACTTAAAGAAATCAAAAACAAGTGAAGTATTTCCATAGATTTCCGTAGATGTGTAATTCTAGCCATTGCAATTGAAATACTAAGAATGGCAGCAAGTAAGGAAATTCTACTATTGTGGGTATGAAGTACAGCAGGAAGGATACAGAGGTACTGGGGTGATTTGAGGATGTGTGGGGGTGTGAAACTTGTTTGACAGAATTGCCACCTCTGGCAGACCAGTGGTTGCAACCCGGCTCGGGACTGAGAAGAACTGACCTTGCATGATGGACATGGGTTTGCCATTCCTTGCTTATTCAACTGTACACCAGATTTCATAATTCATTGTGGGGGGCGTGATACATGGCGAGACTCTCTCGACATCTCACTGGATGCGTGCGATAGACAGGGAGAACGTGCAGGCCATGGCAACAGCCGAACACCATTTTCACCAGGGCAACACGCGGTCTTCCTTTATCTTGTTGAAAGACGGTGAGATCCCGTGCTATACATCTACATGATTACTCTGCAATTCACATTTAATTGCTTGGCAGAGGGTTCATCGAACCACAATCATACTATCTCTCTACCATTCCACTCCCGAACAGCGCGCGGGAAAAACGAACACCTAAACATTTCTGTTCGAGCTCTGATTTATTTTATTTTGATGATCATTCCTACCTATGTAGGTTAGGCTCAACAAAATATTTTCGCATTCGGAAGAGAAAGTTGGTGACTGAAATTTCGTAAATAGATCTCGCCGCGACGAAAAACGTCTACTTTAATGACTGCCATCCCAACTCGCGTATCATATCTGCCACACTCTCCCCTATTACGTGATAATACAAAACGAGCTGCCCTTTTCTGCACCCTTTCGATGTCCTGCGTCAGTCCCACCTGGTAAGGATCCCACACCGCGCAGCAATATTCTAACAGAGGAGGAACGAGTGTAGTGTGAGCTGTCTCTTTAGTGGACTTGTTGCATCTTCTAAGTGTCCTGCCAATGAAACGCAAACTTTGGCTCGCCTTCCCCCACAATATTATCTATGTGGTCTTTCCAACTGATGTTCGTAATTTTAACACCCAGGTACTTAGTTGAATTGACAGCCTTGAGAATTGTACTATTTATCGAGTAATCGAATTCCAACGGATTTCTTTTGGAACTCATGTGGATCACCTCACGCTTTTCGTTATTTAGCGTCAACTGCCACCTGCCACAGCATACAGCAATCTTTTCTGAATCGCTTTGCAACTGATACTGGTCTTCGGATGACCTTACTAGACGGTAAATTACAGCATCATCTGCTAACAACTTAAGAGAACTGCTCAGATTGTCACCCAGGTCATTTATATAGATCAGGACGCTTCCCTGGGGAACACCTGATATCACTTCAGTTTTACTCGATGATTTGCCGTCTATTACTACGAACTGCGACCTTCCTGACAGGAAATCACGAATCCAGTCGCACAACTGAGACGATACCCCATAGGCCCGCAACTTGATTAGAAGTCGCTTGTGAGGAACGGTGTCAAAAGCTTTCCGGAAATCTATAAATACGGAATCAACTTGAGATCCCCTGTCGATAGCGGCCATTACTTCGTGCGAATAAAGAGCTAGCTGCGTTTCACAAGAACGATGTTTTCTGAAACCATGCTGATTACGTATCAATAGATCGTTCCCTTCGAGGTGATTCATAATATTTGAATACAGTATATGCTCCAAAACCCTACTGCAAACCGACGTCAATGATATAGGTCTGTAGTTCGATGGATTACTCCTACTACGCTTCTTAAACACTGGTGCGACCTGCGCAATTTTCCAATCTGTAGGTACAGATCTATTGGTGAGCGAGCGGTTGCTAAGTAGGGAGCTACTGTATCAGCGTAATCTGAATGGAACCTAATCGGTATACAATCTGGACCTGAAGACTTGCCCGTATCAAGCGATTTGAGTTGCTTCGTAACCCCTAAGGTATCTACTTCCAAGAAACTCATGCTAGCAGCTGTTCGTGTTTCAAATTCTGGAATATTCCATTCGTCTTCCCTGGTGAAGGAATTTCGGAAAACTGCGTTCAGTAACTCCGCTTTAGCGGCACAGTCATCGGTAACAGTACCATCGGCACTGCGCAGCGAAGGTATTGGCTGCGTCTTGCCGCTTGTGTACTTTACATACGACCAGAATTTCTTCGGATTTTCTACCAAATTTTCTATACCCGCAGGACAGGACAGATAGTTTAATCTGTGGAAAGTGGCCAAAATGAGTGGCTGTCAGTTGCACTCGAACATACTACTTTATTCATTTGACAAATATTAGAAGAGTAAAGAAAACATTAAAAACAGAGCAAGCCAAACCTTAATTTTAGAACTTAATTCCCGGCTAAATGCGCCATTCAGTCTCACGCCTCAAGGGCAAAACAACTTAAATTTAAAACCAGCTAAAGGCCAATCACTTACGACTAAAAAAAAGAATTTGAATTTTAAAAATCAGAAGGCTTCATCTTAAAACGTTCCTCTAAATTAGGCTGAAGGCCCAAACGATCTCATTCCTTAAGGGCAACACAACTTTAATTTAGAATCGGCTAGAAACCATAGATAAAGAAACAACAATGACAAATAAGAAAAGGCAGCACATCGAACGGCGCTCAGAGGTTTCCAAGAGTCGGCCTGGAATTCAAACACTAACGTTCGCTTAAGTGAGACAGGCAGTCGGCCGAACAATTTTCAATCCGATGGCAATTCAACCGACAGACAGTCAACGGACCCACTGACAAGATAACTTCCGCTCCACCCGACCAACACACAACAGGGAGTTCAATGGAACAACGCAGAAGCTATCGGCGCTCACAACGAATTACACATACAGCTGTAAAACTACACACCATTCTGGACAGCCACAACACAACGAGGAAAATACATTACCTGAATTTACGTAAACGACCAGGGTTCAAAATGGTTCAAATGGCTCTGAGCACTATGGGACTCAACTGCTGAGGTCATAAGTCCCCTAGAACTTAGAACTACTTAAACCTAACTAACCTAAGGACAACACACACATCCATGCCCGAGGCAGGATTCGAACCTGCGACCGTAGCGGTCGCGCGGTTCCAGACTGTAGCGCCAGAACCGCTCGGCCACCAGCGGCCGGCTAAACGACCAGGGCAGATAACCAGAACGTTAACGGCCACAAGGCAGAAGATTCCGCTGGTGCACTTCAATTCACAAATAATCAACTTAAGTTAAACTCCACAGGAGGGCGGGTAGAATTTCGCCAACTTGGAAACACACTTTGTTGCTCGCGTAAATGTCCCAACAGCCCACAACGAAACTCAAACGACACAATGTGAACAGTTGGGGCTGGCTGGTAGATTAAGTAAAGACTCAACTTTCGTGTCCGTAGCAATGGGAACAGCCCATCACACACCAACCGCGTGTGGGCGCCGCCAGCAACCCCGGCCAGACACGCGCCACAGAAACTTCCTCGCTTCTCCACACCAACCAACCAACTGCCCGCATACGGCCCAGCCAGAAATTATAAGCGCGAGGCCAGCGATAGTACAAGGGTGCGAATATCGATACACGCTGCTGCTGCGACTCGCGCAGAGAGAGGATAACAGCATAATCGCAATAACCGTGGGAGACTAATCACAGAATAGCAACCCAGGTTTAATGCAAAGCATAACACGATCCAGCCACAGCTCAGATAGCATTACACCGAAGTGTTAGGACAGCATGGGCAACATGCAGTCTTGTTTTATCTCGTTGAAAGATAGCATCACATCAAGGTAACAGAAGAGCATTGGCAATATGTGGTCTTGCTTTACCTTGTTGAAAGGTAACATCATATTGACGTTTCAGGATAGCATGGGCAACATACAGTGTTGCTTTAGCTTGTTGAAACATAACATCATGTCAAGCTGTCAGGACAGCATGGGCAACATGCAGTCTTGCTTTATCTTGTTGAAAGATAGCATCACATCAAGGTAACAGAAGAGCATTGGCAATATGTGGTCTTGCTTTACCTTGTTGAAAGGTAACATCATATTGACGTTTCAGGGTAGCATGGGCAACATACAATGTTGCTTTATCTTGCTGAAACATAACATCATGTCAAGCCGTCAGGACAGCATGGGCAACATGCAGTCTTGCTTTATCTTGTTGAAAGATAACATCACATAGAGACGTCAGGAAAGAATAGGCAACACGTGGTCCTACTTTGTCTTGTTGAAAAACAGGGTGATTCAAAAAGAATACCACAACTTTAGGAATTTAAAACACTGCAACGACAAAAGGCAGAGCTAAGCACTATCTGTCAGCGAATTAAGGGAGCTATAAAGTTTCATTTAGTTGTACATTTGTTCGCTTGAGGCGCTGTTGACTAGGCGTCAGCGTCAGTTGATGCTAAGATGGCTTCTTCGAAGGTGCTACTGTAACTGGACTACAGTATCTGGAGATGTTAGAGAATTGGCTGTTCCCTGAGCTCGAACAAGAAGCACAACAATTCATATTTCAGCAGGATGGAGCGCCACCACATTGGCACTTATCTGTCCGTAACTACCTGAACGTCAACTACCCGAGGCGATGGATCGGCCGCCAGGCAGCCCGTGACAGAGCACTTCATCACTGGCCTCCAAGAAGCCCTGATCTTACCCCCTGCGATTTTTTCTTATGGGGGTATGTTAAGGATATGGTGTTTCGGCCACCTCTCCCAGCCACCATTGATGATTTGAAACGAGAAATAACAGCAGCTATCCCAACTGTTACGCCTGATATGCTACAGAGAGTGTGGAACGAGTTGGAGTATCGGGTTGATATTGCTCGAGTGTCTGGAGGGGGCCATATTGAACATCTCTGAACTTGTTTTTGAGTGAAAAAAAACCTTTTTAAATACTCTTTGTAATGATGTATAACAGAAGGTTATATTATGTTTCTTTCATTAAATACACATTTTTAAATGTTGTGGTATTCTTTTTGAATCACCCTGTATAACGTCACAGAGACCTCAGAGACAGGTCACAACCACCGGTTCTAACACGTCAGAAGAGTAGCACCGCTCTCTAAATTACTGGTTACTACATAATAATGTTGTGTACACAATGGGCCCCTTACCATCATGCAAGGCATTTGACTCATATCACCAGGACAACTGCAATCTAGCACCAGTCATACTCCCTAGAGCCTGTATGCACAGATAAGTCTACCGTCATACTGTACACAGAAACAAAAATAATCTCAAAAGACGACGTGGTGCCACCTCTCCGGCGAGTGTTCTGAACGCAGTTCTGTCGATGCACCCCTCTCTGCAACAACATTAAGGTAAGCTGCCGCAATGAACGCTTTAAGGATAGTCCGTGTTGTTAAAGACGTCATCACACTGTTAGTCTTGAGACTTCTCTAGTTGCAACCAAATGCATTTGCTGGCCCAATGTATGTGTCATGACTGGACGATCCTGCGTGGCCGAGTGAACAATATCTTCCTCCTTTCGAGCGCTACTCGTATGTGGTCCTGCATGGTGCTGAAGTGATATCAGGTGTTCCCCAGGGAAGCGTCCTGGGACCTCTGCTGTTCCTGATCCATATAAATGATCTGGGTGACAATCTGAGCAGTTCTCTTAGGTTGTTCGCAGATGATGCTGTAATTTACCGTCTAGTAAGGTCATCCGAAGACCAGTATCAGTTGCAAAGCGATTTAGAAAAGATCGCTATATGGTATGGCAGGTGGCAGTTGAAGCTAAATAACGAAAAGTGTGAGGTGATCCACATGAGTTCCAAAAGAAATCCGTTGGAATTCGATTACTCGATAAATAGTACAATTCTCAAGGCTGTCAATTCAACTAAGTACCTGGGTGTTAAAATTACGAACAACTTCAGTTGGAAAGACCACACAGATAATATTGTGGGGAAGGCGAGCCAAAGGTTGCGTTTCACTGGCAGTACACTTAGAAGATGCAACAAGTCCACTAAAGAGACAGCTTACACTACACTCGTTCGTCCTCTGTTAGAATATTCCTGCGCGGTGTGGGAGCCTTACCAGGTGGGATTGACGGAGGACATCGAAAGGGTGCAAAAAAGGGCATTTCGTTTTGTATTATCACGTAATAGGGTAGAGAGTGTGGCAGATACGATACGCGAGTTGGGATGGAAGTCATTAAAGCAAAGACGTTTTTCGTCGCGGCGAGATCTATTTACGAAATTTCAGTCACCAACTTTCTCTTCCGAATGCGAAAATATTTTTTTGAGCTCAACCTACATAGATAGGAATGATCATCAAAATAAAATAAGAGAAATCAGAGCTCTAACAGAAAGGTTTAGGTGTTCGTTTTTCCCGCGCGCTGTTCGGGAGTGGAATGGTAGAGAGATAGTATGATTGTGGTTCGATGAACCCCCTGCCAAGTACTTAAATGTGAATTGCCGAGTAATCATATAGATTTAGATGTAGATGGTCCTCTTGAACGTATCGATTCCATATTCGCATGGTAGTCATGGGATATAGACCAACGTGAGCAGCAGCGTTACAGAACAATAAACCAGTCTCGACATGCCAATTACCTGGCACTGTCGAATTCCTGCATTTCTTCTTCTTACACGAGACATAACACGACTGTCTTACAAGCAAACGATGTTGAAATTGCTGTTTGTGAGAGATAAACCCACTGCATAATCTTTCTTATACTGGGCGATTCATACGCCCCTACCGATGTCGTTTTATGCAACCCATAATGTTAGATCTGGCCTTCATAAACTAAGCGCTAGATTTTTATATTCTCTCTCTCTCTCTCTCTCTCTCTCTCTCTCTCTCTCTCTCTCTACGCACGAACTGTTAGTCGCACAGAAAAAAAATGAACAGGACCTTTCTGTAGGAAATTTAATGTAGTTAAATTTTGTACTAGGATACATTTTCGCTGGAGGCCACGGTTTTCGATTTGTTCAAGAAAAATGTACAACAGTGAATCTTCAAACGCACATCCATCCCCACACTGATCTCTCACCAGTCGGGATATCTAGTATGTTGTTCGTAGCCCTCTCTCCTATCAGCGTACAAAAATTTATGACTACACAAAACATTCCCCATACTCGGTTTGTTTTAGTCTCTATTGATTGGGCTATTACGTCACGATCATAGTAGGCTATTTCGTTCACATCATTAAAAAATTCTACTGAAATGCAGGAGGATCTGCAGCGAATTGACGCATGGTGCAGGGAATGAGAACTGAATCTCAATGTAGACAAGTGTTATGTGTTGCGAATACATAGAAAGAAAGATCCCTTATCATTTAGCTACAATATAGCAGGTCAGCAACTGGAAGCAGTTAATTCCATAAATTATCTGGGAGTACGCATTAGGAGTGATTTAAAATGGAATGATCGTATAAAGTTGATCGTCGGTAAAGCAGATGCCAGACAGATTCACTGGAAGAATACTAAGGAAATGCAATCCGAAAACAAAGGAAGTAGGTTACAGTACGCTTGTTCGCCCACTGCTTGAATACTGCTCAGCGGTGTGGGATCCGTACCAGATAGGGTTGATAGAAGAGATAGAGAAGATCCAACGGAGAGCAGCGCGCTTCGTTACAGGATCATTTAGTAATCGCGAAAGCGTTACGGAGATGATAAACTCCAGTGGAAGACTCTGCAGGAGAGACGCTCAGTAGCTCGGTGCTGGCTTTTGTTGAAGTTTCGAGAACATACCTTCACCGAGGAGTCAAGCAGTATATTGCTCCCTCCTACGTGTATATCGCGAAGAGACCTTGAGGATAAAATCAGAGATATTAGAGCCCACACAGGGGCATACCGACAATCTTTCTTTCCACGAACAATACGAGACTGGAATAGAAGGGAGGAACGATAGAGGTACTCAAGGTACCCTCCGCCACACACCGTCAGGTGGCTTGCGGAGTATGGATGTAGATGTAGATCTAGAATTGAAACGTACCCGTGACGGTAATGGAAGGAAAATGAATTTTGTAAACGTTACGTTGAAACTAATAACGTTGACAATTCGATGCAAACTTAGCCGTTACAAGCACAGTACTTTCGAAGTCAGAAGGTCTAACGAATACAACAGTGTAACTACTCATTTTACGCTGTTATAATTCACAAAACTGCTAAGTAAAATATACGCAATGGACAGTTTTACAATTTTTAAGTGTTCGCTTAAGCCGATGACATAAGATATTTGAATGAAAATCAAAAAAGTTCGAATGTGGGACATAATAGATTGATGCATAGGTTCGCAGCGTTCTTCCATAAGTTTAATAAACACAACAGATACACGTAACAGATTAGTGATCATCAATATACAGGGTATTGCAAAAAGGTGCGGCCAAACTTTCAGGAAACATTCCTCACACACAAATAAAGAAAAGATGTTATGTGGACATGTGTCCGGAAACGCTTAATTTCCATGTTAGAGCTCATTTTAGTTTCGTCAGTATGTACTGTACTTCCTCGATTCACCGCCAGTTGGCCCAGTTGAAGGAAGGTAATGTTGACATCGGTGCTTGTGTTGACATGCGACTCATTGCTCTACAGTACTAGTATCAAGAATATCAGTACGTAGCATCAGCAGGTTAGTGTTCATCACGAACGTGGTTTTGCAGTCAGTGCAATGTTTACAAATGCGGAGTTGCCAGATGCCCATTTGATGTATGGATTACATGGCGGGGAGACATCCATGGCATCAGGGGTGGGGGAAGGGGGACGAGGCGGAGCCTTTTTTTGGAGCAGACGAGGCAGGGGTGCCACTGGGGCGCTTGACGGCGGCGGAGGAGGTGTGGGGGATGGGAGCAACTAGAATGTGGCGGGGAGTGGCAGGTCCCGGGGCTGGAGTCGACGCCGGAGATGGTGAAGGCGAAGGCGACGGGTACGGGGAGAGCTGGGCATAGACAGTGGCCCGACGGGCCACCACCCTAGCCGGAGCTGCAGTGACAGGCTGGGGGAGTGGGGGGAAAGGATCAGATCGAGAGGAGCTGGAGGAAGAAGCTGGAGAGGGGGCGACAAAGAGCGAGGGCGAAGGGAGAGTGAGAAGAGGTGGGATGGAAGGAGGGGGGTGGGACTGGGCACACCACGTTATAGTGGTGGAGGCGGCGGAAGGGGAAGTGTAAACCACGGTGGTGGTAGTGGTGGCGGTGGTGGTGGTGGCAGACATGACGACAGGGAGAAACAATAACGCACAGAACGAAAAGGAAAGGACACAAACCGGGGACAGACGAAGACGAGGACGGCCGAAGACCAGGGTCGGACGGCGACCGCGGCGGCGGCGGCGGCGAACAGACGGACGGATGGACAGCAGGCAGCAGCGGTAGCGGCGGAGACGGACAGCGAGTAGGCAGGCGTACGGACGGACGGACGGACGGACGGACGGACGGACGAACGAACAAACAAACAGCTACAGCAGTAAGCGGCGGGCAGACGGGCAGACACAATCTTCAAAAGCGGAGATTCCAACCTGAGAGTAGCCCAGGCTTTGCAATCTGGCGCCTTCGAATGAGGGGATCCAACCCTCTGATGGCCGATGTTCGGCCGAACGCTGGCCTTTATAGCGCTTCGGCGGAAGAGTACCTCGGAACTATTTTCCATCACGTGGTTAGACGTGTGAAAATAGTTCCGGGACCAGCAGCGACCTCTTCCTTATGTTTATGTGGGCCGGTAGTGGTCCCTGGTGGCCGCTGGTGTCTTTGCAGTGTTGTTGTTGTTGTTGTTGTTGCTGCTGCTGTTGTGGCCATTCATCAATATTGCCTGTCGGTTGTTTAGTGCTTCGGTGTGCCTGCGAGGCGGGCAACCCGCGGCTGCAGGCTGTCAGTTTGGTTGCTGATACTCTAGGCGCCGTGATGTCTGGTGGAGAAGGCCACAGCATGCGACTTTTTCTTATTTTCATGAATGAAAAGAGGCACGAAATGACACCAGTCTGACAACAATGAAGAAGTCAAGGGAAAAAAAGCGAGGGAGGAGCTGTTAGCCTTTACTGAAGATCACTACAAAAAAATTTCAACAATGGAAGCACAAGTGGGACAAATGTTTTACTTGTAATAGAGGGTATTTTGAAGGGGATAATGCTGTTTTGTAAACAATTTGAATATATATATATATATATATATATATATATATATATATATATATATATATATATAGCTTTTAAAAAATAATTCCTGTTTTCTTTGGGTACCTGTTGTAGTTAATAATGCAAGAGATAGACTATTAAATACAGTATTGACGAAATTTTCTCTATTATGAATCTTTTAAATTGCAACCGAATATTTGTCCCGAGCAAGTGACCACGTTGTGCCTCGGGAAATGTTTTTTTTCTCTTTCGGGAAAACGTTAATTTCTCGGACCAATTTTTGTAGTTTCAGAGGAAAAAAACTACAGCACTTAGAAAGTGAGTGCCATCATTTAAAAATGGAATAAGAAATTGATCTATTGCACTGCTGTTTCCTTTATTATTTAGATCTGAAGGTGGGCGAATGCCATCAAGAGATTAGATGTACTGTAACGAAAGTGTAACAGAAAAAAATAAACGATGTACAAAAAAGTTTTTAAATATCGGCATTGTTCAAATGGTTCAAATGGCTCTGAGCACTATGGGACTCAACTGCTGTGGTCATTAGTCCCCTAGAACTTAGAACTACTTAAACCTAACTAACCTAAGGACATCACACACATCCATGCCCGAGGCAGGATTCGAACCTGCGACCGTAGCAGTCGCACGATTCCGGACTGCGCGCCTAGAACCGCGAGACCACCGCGGCCGGCAATATCGGCATTGTTGCTGATTTCTTTCTCGACGTACACTACGTGATCAAAAGTATCTGGACACTGGCCAGAAATGACTTTCAAGTCCGTGTTGCCCTCCATCGGTAATGTTGGAATTCAGTATGGTGTCGGCCCACCCTTAGCTTTGATGACAGCTTCCACTCTCACAGGCACACGTTCAGTCAGGTGATGGAAGGTTTCTTGGGAGTGACAGCCCGTTCTTCACGGAGTGCTGCACTGAGGAGAGGTATCGATGTCAGTCAGTGATGCCTGGCACGAAGTCGGCGTTCCAAAACATCCCAAAGGTGTTCTATACAATTCAGGTCAGGACTCTGTTCTGGCCTGTCCATTACAGGGATGTTATTGTCGTGTAACCACTCCGGCACAGCCCATGCATTATGAACAGGTGCTCGATCGTGCTGAAAGATGCAATCGCCATCTCAGAATGGCTATTCAACAGTGCGAAGGAAGAATGTGCTTCAAACACCAGTGTAGGCGTGTGTTATCATAGTGACACGCAAAACAACAAGGGGTATAAGCCCCCTCCATGAAAAACACGACCACACCATAACACCCCCGCCTCTGAATTTTACTGTTGTCACTACACGCGCTGGCAGATGACGTTCACCTGACATTCGCCATATCCATACCCTTCCATCGGATCGCCACATTGTGTACCGTGATTCGTCATTCAACACAACGTTTTTCCACTGTTCGTCCAATGTTTACCCTCCTCACACTAAGCGTGGCGTCGTTTGGCATTTACCGGCGTGATGTGTGGTTTATGAGCAGCCGTTGGACCATGAAATCAAAATTTTCTCACCTCCCGCCTAACTGTCATAGTACTTGCAGTGGAACCTGATGCAGTTTTGAATTCGTGTGTGATGATCTGGATAGATGTCTGCCTTTCATACTTTACGAACCTCTTCAACTGTCGGCGGTCTCTGTCAGTGAACAGACGAGGTCGGCCTGTGCGCTTTTGTGCTGTACGTATCTCTTCTAGTTTCCACTTCACTATCACGTCGGAAACAGTGGACTTAGGTATGTTTAGGAGTGTACAGACGTAAGACAAAAGTGACACCCAATCACCTGACCACCTTCGAAGTCCATGAGTTCCGCGGAGCGCCCCATTCTTCTCTCTCACGGTGTCTAATGACTACTGAGGTCGCTGATATGGAGTACCTGGCAGCGGGTGGCAGCACAAGCACATAATATGAAAAACGTATGTTTTTTGTGGTGTCCGGTTACTTCACATAGTGTATATGTCGGCCATAGTGATCTTAATAATGACCAAATGTTCTATAGTTAACAGCGCTCGGAAATTTACTAACGTTTATAGGCGAATTTCTCGTGTGTTTTGGAGACATGCACTGTGCTTCTTTAACAAAGTAACATCCTGTCGCTAAGCTTCATATCCTATAGGTACAAAGGAATCCAGTAAAGGTCAGGCCATATGGTGCCCCCGTCAGATGAGTTAAAAGACTGAAGAAAGTACTGTAAGGAAAACGAAATGAGTGCAGTTAATTTTAAATAACATCTTTATTTATCTCAGTTTTCTGGTATTCACAAGAACATAACATAGCGAAAATAACATGGGACATCGGAGATCCTCTTCATGAAATTAGCGGGCAGGATTAACTTCTGACATTTCTGATTGGCGAAAGCTTCACTAAGACTATCCACACATGTTCACACTTGCGTTTCCTGGATCTGATAGTTCACCAAAAAGAAATAATAACCCGAGTAGAAAGTTCTAATTTTTTTTGACTGTGCATGTTGATAAAAAGTTAAATTCGAAAAACACTGAACTAGACATACGATAACGTCAGGCTTTAGTTACTTTTGTCATAAATTAATTGCCAACTTTGGAGACATAGGAATCGGTAAGTTAACGTATTTTGTACATTTTCATTCACCAGTATGTTACAGGATAACATATTGGAGCAACTCCTCACTTACGCAAGAAGCATCTTTGCACAAAAGATAGTACTCACAATTATATGCATAATTCAAACACAAGCATCTTGCACGTATCTGTTTAAACAACTGTAAATACTAAACACGGCGTCCTGGAACACTTGTGAATAAAAGAAATTTTTGTGAATGGCCTATTGCAGTTTCAGAAGATATTCTACAACAAACCACTAGAAGAAATACGAGCTGCACTTCCTTCTTCAGTACTCAGCTATAAAGCTCTTTGATAATCTGCTCTGGTAGATAAAATGTCTGACAGACAGGGAAAAGTATTTTAACACAAAATATTAAAGTCGCTTCCGCTGAACCCCTTCTACACCTATAGAGGAATTCTTGAACAGAACTAATCAGTCAGCTTCAAATCTGAAAATGGTGATATATATACGTTCGCTGTGATGTGGAACGTGTCAGTTGTACGAAAGACACTCTCTGGGGACCCTTGTTTACAGCTGTCATGTTCCACAATATTACGAATATCGCCAACACAATATGAAACCAGCTAGCTACATCAGTTATTATTTGCAGTGAATGGAAGTCTTTCCTCTGTCCACCATCTCACCACAAGATGGGAGGAAGACCTTTATGCCGTCTGTACGTCAACTGTGGAAAACAGCCGAAACATCACACTCAGTCTGGCAAGTGAAAAAGACCAACCGTCACAAATCCACAGCGCGGATTCGATTCTGGTCAAGTTCACTCTCTCTCTCTCTCTCTCTCTCTCTCTCTCTCTCTCTCTCTCTCTCTCTCCCTCTAGCGCAAGAGCGCTTTTAAACTTTAAACTCTTTAGGATTCAGGTACGTCAATGTGTCTCTTGCTCTTCACTAACATACGTGTACGACAGTTTCACAAAATTGTTACCCTCCATTCCTGATGGCAGACAGGAATTGCTCAAGGCTATTGGGTACGGTAGCCAGCGTCCTGGGAAACGCTAGGTGGCGATTCATCCTGTACTTTCAGCGTGGTAACCTGCTGCACTGCTTTTGGAAGAGAATTCGTTGTTCTCACGTTGACACGCTTTTCTTTTCTGCTTGGATGCTGTTGTACCTGCGCATTATCCTCGGCTTTCTCGCTAAGGATGACGAATTATTACGTCTAGCTTGTTCAGTGGCGGGACGGATATTATTATTTTTTTATTTGTGTTAAAAGTAAGTGCCGGTTTCAAATATGCCCCCTGTAGTCAGCGGTCCGCAGACGCGTCCCGAGTTCCTGCATCTATTGTTTACACGGAGTCCCCAAATGAAAGTATTCACCTGCGTTTACGTTTAGTTGTGTTTATATAGAATGCAGTGTGAAGTCTGTGCAGTGATTCATTTTCTGTGTGCGAAAGAAGGGGGACCGATCGAAATTCATCGGCCAGTTAGTGAAGCGATAAAATGGTAAGAAAATTAAGTTAGGGCGTTCAACGATGTACCTTATGATGGTGATGATGATGATGATGATGATGATGATGTGTTGATCTGGGCACACAACAGCAAAGTCTTTAGTGCTGGTGCTAAAATTTTATGGAAATAGTCTGGATGAATGTTGCAGAATGATGAAACATTAACAAATTAAATACGAAAATGCCCTAAACACACACACACACACACACACACACAGAAATAGGAAACTCATGCTTTTTTATTCTAAAGATTACAAAAAAAAATAAAATGCAGAAGAGAATCACAGTGGAGATATTTAGAAATAAATGTAGCAGAGTAATAAAACTTCAGCAAGAGATGAAACAAACAAACAAAAAAAATACACTAAACGCACAAAGACACATAAATACAACTACGCATTTTTTACAGTTGTGAAATGGAAAGAGAAATAGAGTGGAAAGAAAATAGTACAGCAGACAGCTGGGTCTGGCTTATTTCAGAAATAGAATATATGACCCGTAACACCCTAAAATCTCCAACCGAAGAGCTTAGGCTGGAGCGCAGACACTATAGAAAATTTTAAAAGGCTTACCATAGTCGCCGGCAGCTAAAATAGAGAACACATCCCCACTTTAACTGCCTGCTCCTCTTCAGCACAAATTGGTTGAAATGTGACGTATAGTGTGTTATACCTCACAGTCATGTCAAGTAAACGACCTTCGTCTTTGTCTACTGAGTTTTCTCGAGTTAGAAGAAGTGTTCTTTATGAAAGCCGTATAGAAGACTAAACTACCGGAAGTTGTACTCAAGCTGACTGCGAGGAATCCTGACTGAGGTATACGATACCAATTAATAGAACTTCCTTAGTGGCACGGTAATGAGGATGATGAAGTTAACCCAAACTGTCAGTAACGACGAAAATTTTCAGCGGAAGCTAAACAATACTGGTTGGAATGGAATCATTTATCATCACCGCAGCAAGTGAAGTATATGCAAACAAATGCAGCATCAAAAATCATGTGCACTGTGGAAATTTTGACTCAGAGTAACACAACCAATTCTGAAACATATTGCGAGATCTTGACTAAGCTATTTAAAGTTGTAGAGAACAAAGGGCGTGCCAAGCTAAAAAAAAAAGTTTTTTGTGAATGACAATCTCGGTACACATATGACTTTCTGAATATCTTATCGCATCGTATGACTGGGAACTATTTTATCAGCTTCTGTATAGTCCTAGTCTAGTGCCCAGTGGTTGCACCTTGCTCCTACGCTCGGGAACGACATTTAACTGGTCGGTACCACGACGATTACGATGACATATCAACAATCGTTCTTTGCTGAATCAGGTGGCAGATCTTTATGGAAATGAAATTGAGAAGTTTGTTGGTTGTGATAAATGCCTTAACATTAGCGAATATTATGTTTTAAGGTGAATAATTTAAATGTAGGCTTTCACGTAACAATAAAATTGTTTTAAGAAATATACTTGTGTTTGTTTAACGTAAACCGGTACTTAATTTAAAAACTTCCTCTTATAAGTAAACGGAAATGGGCTATGATTTTTTTCCGTCCAATTGGTGTGATGCAGAGAAATTAGAGCTCTTACTGAAGTTTATTGGCAGTTTTGGGAGCTGACAGTAGCGCTGGTGAATAGCTGCTCGCACTGTACTGAATTCGGAGAGTGAACCAGGCTCTAAAATCATTCTCCAAAGTTGGCCGAAGCTGACCATTTCAAGAATACAGACGGAAAAACGTGACAGAATGAAAAGATGGGAGGACTAATTAGAGATAAGCAAGGGGCGTCAACAATCCGCCAATCCACTCCTCCTCTGGCTGCAAGAAAGCCAAAAATTGATGGAGTGGTCTCCGGGTCATTATTCAGACAGAGTTCTACGAGGCAGAATCTATTTTGATCACAGTCTACCCGCGACTTAGCCATTTCTGCTAGTGTATCTATCTATTGGGCAGGTGGACTTGGGATCTTAATCAGACTTGACAGAAGTGCGTTGGACGATCACTGTCTCTGGTTTTAAACTTGGCGTTCCGGCGTGAAAGCATCTCAGTATAGGAAAGTCGGTTCTGCATTTCAGATAGATATCAAGTAATCTATGTGATTTTGTATTATCCCTTTTCCTAGTCCTCGCCCTCATCTGCCGAGAATACCTCCAGGACTTTTTATCAGTCTGATCAGTCTTTTTCACGTGTTGGTTAACACTATAACGGATCTTTTACGTTGGGATAAATTTATTTTATTTTTTGTTAGATGTTTTCGTTAAATAGCTGAATAAATTGTAATCGGGAATAATTTAATTAAGCAGAGTAGAGAAGATAAAGTCAAAGAGATGTTCATTGGGCGGACATTGTCGTAATATAACGTCATTGCGTTGTTCGGTTGTTAAAACAAGTCGTTTGTGTTCCGTTCTGCTGTTCGGTCGTGCGCGTATCTGAAAGGAATTAATTCGGGGACTAGAATAAACTTTCGCATAATAGTTACGATTCGATGTTCCGACAAAAGGGGTTAACGCCAGTGTTAATTTGAATTGTGGGCGACAGGATTAGTTTTGACAGATACGTGAAAACGGACGTAACGAAAGTTGTTCGCATATCATCCTTGAACGTGAGTTTTTATTTAATTAACGATTGCGGGCCCATTAAAAGCTATTATCTCACGATTAGGATCAATCCCTCTTTTCTCCTAGATAGTGATCATTCATTAACATTTACGTCATAAGGAAAGGGATTATTAATAAAAGTGATGTTAAATGACAATTACGTGTTATTCCGTTAGTGTGGGACCGACGTAATATCTCTGAAATGACATTGATACATAATTTGTGTTAAATACTGAACTGAGATAGGACGTAAATTGAAATTAGTGAACATTTGATACTGAGACTATAGAAGCAGAAGCGCTTAAGGTTTCTCTTCTCTAAAATGGCAAAATAAGTACGAACTTTAACTCAATAGTCGACATTACGTATTGCAAAGACATTAGCATTTCATACTTATTTTGACGACGCGCTGTTAAACAAAGGAACGTTGAGTCTCTGTACGAGTAATAAAATTAAATCCAAAAACATAATTAATAACGCCGAACTCCGATTTAACATTCTGTATTGCGTGTCGTCATCGGGCAATAACTGCTCAACCCTGGAGACTTGTGTGCTGAAATTAGAAGTCGGGCATATAAAAAAACTTAAAAATCCATCAAGCTACAGTGGAGTCGGCACAACAAAACTTGGCGTTCCGTCGTGAAAGCATCTCAGTATAGGGAAGTCGGATCTGCATTTCAGATAGATATCTAGTAATCTATGTGCTTTGTATTATCCCTTTTCCTAGTCCTCGCCCTCATCTTCCGAGGATACCTCCAGGACTAATCAGTCTTTTTCTCGTATTGGTTAACACGCTAAGTAACTCCTCAACATTTGGCAATATCCAAGTCTGTGACGTGATGACGTCTTCCTGTGCGTTACTGTAGTGATGTGATATTTCCGACCATCTTAGTGGAGGGTCTCCTGTTATGTACACCTTGCTCTAACCCGTGGGATTTTTTGATCACGTGGACTCCCACTGCCTTCATGATGACAATCTCCCAGAACGAGAACGTCTGTTTCATGGTTTCCTTTTATTTGTGTTTCATACAGCCATCGGTGACAATTTTCAGTCCTTCCTAGAATCAGAAAGCAGGCGGAGCAAGTGGACGGAAACGGGGAAGGGAAACCTATTAGAAATAGAAAACGCGACAACATTCTAGTTCATCAGACTGTCTGATTGTAATCTCCTGGTCCGATTCTTCCAATATCGTGCAGTTCCGCAGGTTCACCTGGTGATAAAATGGTGAATTCTCTGTCAAATATAACCTCCAAATGAGAGTGTGATTCTAGCTGGCCATCAGAAATGGAGAGTAACATTCTTCAAACATGTCGGACAATTATACTGGTTAATCTTCGGAGAATCATCTGTACACTGTTCTATCCTAGAGCCTAGAACAGAAGTAAATCAGTAGCATTTTAACGTTACATAACTATGTAATTAACTGAAACTACTGAATCATCAATGGATGGTGTGGTTATCTAATCTTTCCTTACAATATTTAATGTTATTAACTGGGACTTCAGTAAAGTGTTACAAGCAAAATTTCATTTAACACTCATTACACTGTGCAATGCTGCTACTACAGTTACAATATACTATGGTGGCTAGTTTTGGATAACCGATAAGAAGATAGATTAAGATAAACAATGAGAGCCATCCAAGGTGATGACTGTCCTCCCGGTAAGTATCTTGAAACCCATGTGGGGTGGTTAGCTTGAGAGATGGGGTGATGGCATTAAGGGTCAAGTACTAAAACGAACAACAGTAATAAAACTGTGGAAGTTAGCATAGGCTGCTGACCACGTCTGTCACAAACAGCATTTTGTACAGGCAGAGATAATGGGTGAACTTCAACAGGGGGGCTTAGCTTTTAATTCCTCTGTAGGACCAAGTCGGCTACTCTCTCATCCGCCACTCAAAACCAGCTATCAGGTGGTACCCCTGTGTTCCTGTGATACCTCACAAAAAATGATGTCGATTTTAGTTAAAGTACCTACCAACTCCTATGGGAGTTTGCTTTTTGTCTCATTAGGTGTCACTCTTCCTGACCGCTACCAACAGAAACCTTGTCTTACAAAGCAAGCAAAGTTTTTTTTCTACGTGCACTGATAAAATGCAGTCAGCACTGCGTGACTATGAGAGTAAGGTGCTTCTCAGTGAATATGGGTCACAGAATTGTCTATATGATCAGGACCATTGTCAGTCGAGCAACGGAATAAAGCACGGAATAAAGCCAAAACCGAAAACCGACAACGAAATCGGTAGCAGCATTTCTGAGGCGTTGCGGAGCTTGGAGAGTTGTTATTTGGGTGCATGCCCACCTCTACAGGTAGTGTAGTCGTTGGTGTAGCTTGGCCTACATTTGACTGTAGACTGGAGTCTATGCTTCGTCCATGGCGGACGTGTGTCTGTGGGTTGTCATTTGCGGCGTTCTCCATGTCAAAAGAAGTTTCAGCCTCTGCAGCACTTGGTCCTTCATTTGACTGTAGACCATCGACTTCACTTTTTGCATCAGCGACTTGTTGCCGTGGATTGTTGCTTGGAGCTTTCACCAAAGGAGAAGATGGTCCGGCCTTTGCAGAATTTTGGTGTTGATTTGACTGGAAGCCATTGTCCTGGAATTTTGGCCGTGGGTCACCAAACAAGTCGTCGTCATCGAGCACGTCGTCGTCAAATAGGGGCGCCACAACGCGAGAAGTCGTTCTGCCATTTGTAGCAGTCGGGTGTCCATTTGTCTTGAGGTCACTGCCTGTGGTTTGCCCATTGAGAACTTGTGGTTGCTGCTTTTTACTTAGGGCTGTCACCAATGGAGGAGGTCCTATCCTTGCAGTATCTTGGCGATGACTCGAATGGAGGATACTGTCTACATTTTTACCATTGTGAACTTGTGGCTGTGGGACGTTAAGTGGGTTGACCACTATGTGAGAAGGTGTTATTGTCTTTTTAATACTTGGGTGTCCATTTCTTTTGGGGCTGTCGACTGTATCCCTCTCATGTTTGCCATCTAGGTGTGATTTGTTTCTCTGCGCCATCCATACCTGAGAAGATGTTCCAGTTTTGGCGGTACTTTGCCATTCGTGTGACTGAAGAACAGAGCGTGTGTTTATCGAGTGCTGCTGTACATTGTCACTTGAAGCCATCTCCACGATGGAAGATTTTGTGGCGTTTGTTTTTCTTAGGTTTTGTTGGGGATCAGAATGTGTCTTATTTCCAAAGTGGACATGCTCTAAGAACTTCAGGAAAGCAAATTCTGGTAACCAGTTCTTCAGCTCATTGAAGTCTTGCTTTCCTGCTCGGAAATCACCCAGTTGCTCGAGTTTAGCACCGGCCTTGATCAAAGCTGCTACCGTGGGCCAGCGGCCCAGTTCGACTGCGTACCGTAGGGGTGTCCAGCGCAGCAAGCCATCTTCTGCCTCCAGCGCACTGGGCGTCCCTCGTGTGCACAGCCGCTGCACGACTGTCCACGGCTCGCTGTACACTGTTGCCAGATGCAGCGCATTTCTCCCAGCTTCATCCACCTCCGCTACGCCCTGACGCGAGTTCAACATCACCATCACATCACTTTCATTGCCGTCCACGATGAGTTCGAGCAACCTATGCCCCTTACTAGCCATACGATCGAATGTCCACACGAAGAATTCCAAATTTTTCTCCAGAAGAGCCTCTCGATAAATGGCAGCACACTCTTGCTGTTTGATATTAACCGAGCACCACTTGGCTAGAAAGTATTCAGCAAACGTCCTATGCACAAACACCAGCCTCCCATCAGCAGACTTACACATGATTTCAGCTTCCACAAAAAAATCTCTATTTGTCTGGTAATACGGCCGCTGACCAAGTCTATCTTTTCTCTGGACGAGGAATGACACTGCCAGATACATCAGCTGTTCTTCATACCTCTTCCATTGTTCTTCAAACTCTTGCTTTCCACCATCACTGTGTTTCTTTATCCACAAATTCTGACATTTTCTTCGGAAGAAAGCGCAGTACAGTTCTAAGGCATCTGCCACTAATGCAGGCCCTGTGAGGTCGGCACACATCTTGCAAAACAGAGGGAATCTCAACAGATGTTTGGGATAGTTCGTCGCAATGCAGTTAATACTGCCAGCTGATGATTGACAGTACTTTCGTAGAAACGCCTGCCATTCAACGTCATTGAAGGTGGTCAACAAGCACGCCATGGAACCCAGTGTTTCCTCGAGAAGTTTCTTTACTGTGGGCCTTGCTGTAACCATCATGCCCCCCTTGTATGGAGCCAGTTGTTTCAGTATCTGTAATGACAAATCTGTATAGGTCGAGGTCAGTTCATCGAAACCGTCCGCGAGGCATACGACACGGGAAGAGTGCTGCAGGCAGTGGCGGAGAAGTGTCCGTTCCAGATGTCCCAACTGGTCCTTCGACGAAGTGACATGCATCAAGACTTGCTCAAGAGCGTCCGTACTGTTGTCGCAGTTATCAAATATGTTGTAAAATTCTGAGAAGTTGACTTTCACTATCCAGTATGCAGGGTCTCTAGCTTTCATTTGTCTCGCAACAGCTGCCAACATGGTCGATTTCCCTATTCCTGGCGCTCCCTCCAAAACCACCCAACCTCTGAAAAAGTCTAACTTCTCTGGCACCTGTACCTCTCGCATATTTATGTAAGGCTGAACTCTGTAGCTCTGACTGCTAAAGTATAACATCTCCCATCCAGCTGCAGAATAATTCAATGCATATAAACGAACATCCGGATATCTCGCACGGAACTCTTCAAACGCTGAGCGATCAGCATCCCCGGCGATGGTAAGCAGAGGCCACATTATATTTGCTGAAGTAAGTACAATGTCCAACCTCCTCAGGTCGAGGATAGCTCCTCCCCATGCCCGAGCAGGAAGGAAAGCATATGACGCCCGGTTGATGACACACACATCCTTCTCACCCAGTGACAAAAAAAAGTCTTCAGTGACGTATCGCCGTAGCACCACTCTCCTGGAGACGTAGTACTCTGGTACAGGATCCAGCCGTTGGCCCATGTCCACGGTGTCCGGGAGCTGAGACAGTGTTAGTACATCCTCTGGCCTATTGTCCATCAATATCTTGATTGATCCAGCGTCACCCACGAGGTCTCTCAAGCAACAAAGGTAATGTTCACCATTGAGACTGATCTTAAGTTCCAAGAACTTACTCCAACACTCGTCAGTAACTTCGAACGACCCGAAAGTGTCCAGATACGAAATTTCTTTCTTGCTCGTTACAAAAACCAAGCGACGGCTACGGCTAGGGCTGAGCTCCCTGCTGAGTTCTTCAAAGACCTCAGTGTCGTCTTCTGGACCATCGTCGAGAACCACCTGAAAAAAAAAAATAGGTTGAGTTATTCAGCAGCATTCGACAGGTGTTCTCCTCAAAACTTGAAAAAGTATAATCATTATTTACGATACTGTGAACTTGATCTGCAATAAAACTGTCATCTAAGCCTGTATTATGTCTCTTAAAGTGCTGCAATGAAAATATTACACTCCTGGAAATTGAAATAAGAACACCGTGAATTCATTGTCCCAGGAAGGGGAAACTTTATTGACACATTCCTGGGGTCAGATACATCACATGATCACACTGACAGAACCACAGGCACATAGACACAGGCAACAGAGGATGCACAATGTCGGCACTAGTACAGTGTATATCCACCTTTCGCAGCAATGCAGGCTGGTATTCTCCCATGGAGACGATCGTAGAGATGCTGGATGTAGTCCTGTGGAACGGCTGGCCATGCCATTTCCACCTGGCGCCTCAGTTGGACCAGCGTTCGTGCTGGACGTGCAGACCGCGTGAGACGACGCTTCATCCAGTCCCAAACATGCTCAATGGGGGACAGATCCGGAGATCTTGCTGGCCAGGGTAGTTGACTTACACCTTCTAGAGCACGTTGGGTGGCACGGGATACATGCGGACGTGCATTGTCCTGTTGGAACAGCAAGTTCCCTTGCCGGTCTAGGAATGGTAGAACGATGGGTTCGATGACGGTTTGGATGTACCGTGCACTATTCAGTGTACGGCCAGTGTAGGAGATCGCTCCCCACACCATGATGCCGGGTGTTGGCCCTGTGTGCCTCGGTCGTATGCAGTCCTGATTGTGGCGCTCACCTGCACGGCGCCAAACACGCATACGACCATCATTGGCACCAAGGCAGAAGCGACTCTCATCGCTGAAGACGACACGTCTCCATTCGTCCCTCCATTCACGCCTGTCGCACCACTGGAGGCGGGCTGCACGATGTTGGGGCGTGAGCGGAAGACGGCCTAACGGTGTGCGGGACCGTAGCCCAGCTTCGTGGAGACGGTTGCGAATGGTCCTCGCCGATACCCCAGGAGCAACAGTGTCCCTAATTTGCTGGGAAGTGGCGGTGCGGTCCCCTACGGCACTGCGTAGGATCCTACGGTCTTGGCGTGCATCCGTGCGTCGCTGCGGTCCGGTCCCAGGTCTACGGGCACGTGCACCTTCCGCCGACCACTGGCGACAACATCGATGTACTGTGGAGACCTCCCGCCCCACGTGTTGAGCAATTCGGCGGTACGTCCACCCGGCCTCCCGCATGCCCACTATACGCCCTCGCTCAAAGTCCGTCAACTGCACATACGGTTCACGTCCACGCTGTCGCGGCATGCTACCAGTGTTAAAGACTGCGATGGAGCTCCGTATGCCACGGCAAACTGGCTGACACTGACGGCGGCGGTGCACAAATGCTGCGCAGCTAGCGCCATTCGACGGCCAACACCGCGGTTCCTGGTGTGTCCGCTGTGCCGTGCGTGTGATCATTGCTTGTACAGCCCTCTCGCAGTGTCCGGAGCAAGTATGGTGGGTCTGACACACCGGTGTCAATGTCTTCTTTTTTCCATTTCCAGGAGTGTATTTATGCCCTGCAGGGTTGTACATTCATAGGCGTCCAGATTGAGCTTGTGTTGGAGGCAGCAATCGGATAAATTTTGTGACAACTACCTGAAAAAAAAGCAGTATTTTCCTCACTTTAAAGACTATAACTCAATATTTAAGGTTTATTATTTAACTAAGGACTCAACCTGTCTCTCAACAGATAACACTATCTATAACCCAACGTTTATGGTACGTCCTAATGTACACTAGTGGCCATTAAAATTGCTACACCAAGACAAAATGCAGATGTTAAACGAGTGTTCATTGGACAAATATACTAGAACTGACATGTGATTACATTTTCACGCATTTTGGGTACATAGATCCTGAGAAACCAGTACCCAGAACAACCACCTCTGGCCGTAATAACGGCCTTGATACGCCTGGGCATTGAGTCAAACAGAGCTTGGATGGCGTGTACAGGTACAGCTGCCCATGCAGCTTCAACACGATACCACGGTTCATCAAGAGTAGTGACTGGCGTATTGTGACGAGCCAGTTGCTCGGTCACCATTGACCAGACGTTTTCAATTGGAGATAGATCTGGAGAATGTGCTCGCCAGGGCAGCAGTCGACCATTTTCTTTATCCAGAATGGCCCGTACAGGACCTGTAACATGTGGTCGTGCATTATCCTGCTGAAATGTAGGGTTTCGCGGGGATCGAATGAAGGGTAGAGCCACGGGTCATAAAACATCTGAAATGTAACGTCCATTGTTCAAAGTGCCGAAAATGCGAACAAGAGGTGACCGAGACGTGTAACCAATGGCACCCCATACCATCACAGCGGGTGATACGCCAGTATGGCGATGACGAATACACGCTTCCAATGTGCGTTCATCACGATGTCGCCAAACACGGATGCGACCATCATGATGTTGTAAACTGAAACTGGATTCATCCGAAAAAAATGACGTTTTGCCATTCGTGCACCCAGGTTCGACGTTGAGTACACCATCGCAGGCGCTCCTGTCTGTGATGGAGCAACCGCAGCAACGGTCTCCGAGCTGATAGTTCATGCTGTTGCGAACGTCGTCGAACTGTTCGTGCAGATGGTTGTTCTATTGCAAACGTCATCATCTGTTGACTCAGGGATCCAGACGTAGCTGCACGATTCTTTACACCCATGCGGATAAGATGCCTGTCATCTCGACTGCTAGTGATACGAAGCCGTTTGGATCCAGCACGGCGTTCCGTATTACCCTCTTGAACACAGCGATTCCATATTCTGCTAAGTATCATTGGATCTCGACCAACGCGAGCAGCAATGTCGCGATACGATAAACCGCAATCGCGATAGGCTACAATCCGACCTTTATCAAAGTCGGGAACGTGATGGTACGCATTTCTCCTCCTTACACGAGGCATCACAACAACGTTTCACTAGGCAACGCCGGTCAACTGCTGTTTGTGTATGAGAAATCGGTTGGAATTTTTCCTCATGTCAGGACGTTGTAGGTGTCGCCACCGGCGCCAACCTTGTGTGAATGCTGTGAAAAGCTAAATATTTGCATATCACAGCATCTTCTTCCTGTCGGTTAAATTTCGCGTCTGTAGCACGTCATCTTCGTGGTGTAGCAATTTTAATGGCCAGTAGTGTATTCAAACCTTCCTCATGAGTCAGGCAATCTATCAGTGAAAGCCATATGGTAATCCTAACAGTACCTCCTGTGATTTGCCCAAACATACAGACGGAAACATTGTTGGGGGAGACTTCATAATACACTGTAGCGCCAAGGAATCTGGTATAGCCATGTGTATAGGTGTATTCAAACACAGAGCTATGTAAACAGTCAGAATACGGCGCTGCGGCCGGCAACGCCTATATAAGACAACAAGTGTCTGGCGCAGTTGTTATATCGGTTACTGCTGCTAAAATTGCAGGTTAACAAGATTTAAGTTAGTTTGAATGTGGTGTTATAGTCGGCGCACGAACGATGGGACACCGCGTCTCCGAGGTAGCGATGAAGTGGGAAGTTTCCAGTACGATCATTTCACGAGAGTACCGTGAATATCAGGAATCCGGTAACACATCAAACGGACATCGCTGCGGGCGGAAAAAGATCCAGGAAGAGCGGGACCAACGACGATTGAAAAGAATGATTCAACGTGACACAAGTACAATCCTTCCGAAAATCGCTGCAGATTTCAATGCTGGGCTATCAACAAGTGTCAGCGTGCGAACCATTGGACGAAACACATCGATATGGGCTTTCGGAGCCGAAGGCCCACTCGTGTACCCTTGATGAGTGCACGACACAAAGCTATACGCTTCGCTTGGGCCCGTCAACACCGAGGTTGGACTGGTGATGACAGGAAACATGTTGCCTGGTCGGACGAGTCTCGTTTCAAATTGTATCGAGCGGATGGACGTGTAGGGTATGGAGAAAACCTCATGTATCCATGGACTCTGCTTGTCGGCAGCGAACTGTTCACGTTGGTGGAGTGGCGAGTGCAGTTGGAGTGATATGGGACCCCTGATACACCTAGATATGACTCTGGCAGGTGACAATTCGGAACCAACCTGTCTGATCACCTGTATCCATTCGTGTCCATTGTGCATTCTGACGGACCTGCACAATTCCAGCACGACAATGCGACACCTCACACGTCCAGAATTTCTAGAGAGTGACTCCTGGAGCAATATTCTGAGTTTAGACGCCTCCACTGGCCACCAAACTCCTCAGACATGAGCATTATTGAGCATACCAGCGATGCCTTGCAACGTGCTGTTCAGAAGAGATGTGCACCCCCTCGAACTGTTACGGATTTTTGGACAGCCCTGCAGGGTCATGGCGTCAGTGCCCTCCGGCGCTACTTCAGACATTAGTCGAGTCCATGCCACATCATGTTGCGGCACTTCTGCGTGCTCGCGGGGACACCATACGACATTAGGCAGGTGTACTAGTTTCATTTGGCTCTTCAGTGTATTTATAGATATAGTTACAAGATTACTTCAAATTTTCTATGCAGTTCACGATTTAATGAAATGGTCATGTTAAAAAAATGAACTCAATGATATTAGAACAAATAAGCCATCGGTCACAAATATTAAGTCAAAATTGACCAGGTTTCGACGCTACTATGAGCGTCGTCTTCAGAATTAAACTAACTGTTGTAAAGCATATTAGGTACAGGGTGTTTCAAAAATGACCGGTATATTTGAAACGGCAATAAAAACTAAACGAGCAGCGATAGAAATACACCGTTTGTTGCAATATGCTTGGGACAACAGTACATTTTCAGGCAGACAAACTTTCGAAATTACAGTAGTTACAATTTTCAACAACAGATGGCGCTGCGGTCTGGGAAACTCTATAGTACGATATTTTCCACATATCCACCATGCGTAGCAATAATATGGCGTAGTCTCTGAATAAAATTACCCGAAACCTTTGACAACGTGTCTGGCGGAATGGCTTCACATGCAGATGAGATGTACTGCTTCAGCTGTTCAATTGTTTCTGGATTCTGGCGGTACACCTGGTCTTTCAAGTGTCCCCACAGAAAGAAGTCACAGGGGTTCATCTCTGGCGAATAGGGAGGCCAATCCACGCCGCCTCCTGTATGTTTCGGATAGCCCAAAGCAATCACACGATCATCTAAATATTCATTCAGGAAATTAAAGACGTCGGCCGTGCGATGTGGCCGGGCACCATCTTGCATAAACCACGAGGTGTTCGCAGTGTCGTCTAATGCAGTTTGTACCGCCACAAATTCACGAAGAATGTCCAAATAGCGTGATGCAGTAATCGTTTCGGATCTGAAAAATGGGCCAATGATTCCTTTGGAAGACATGGCGGCCCAGACCAGTACTTTTTGAGGATGCAGGGACGATGGGACTGCAACATGGGGCTTTTCGGTTCCCCATATGCGCCAGTTCTGTTTATTGACGAAGCCGTCCAGGTAAAAATAAGCTTCGTCAGTAAACCAAATGCTGCCCACATGCATATCGCCGTCATCAATCCTGTGCACTATATCGTTAGCGAATGTCTCTCGTGCAGCAATGGTAGCGGCGCTGAGGGGTTGCCGCGTTTGAATTTTGTATGGATAGAGGTGTAAACTCTGGCACATGAGACGACACGTGGACGTTGGCGTCATTTGGACCGCAGCTGCAACACGGCGAACGGAAACCCGAGGCCGCTGTTGGATCACCTGCTGCACTAGCTGCGCGTTGCCCTCTGTGGTTGCCGTACGCGGTCGCCCTACCTTTCCAGCACGTTCATCCGTCACGTTCCCAGTCCGTTGAAATTTTTCAAACAGATCCTTTATTGTATCGCTTTTCGGTCCTTTGGTTACATTAAACCTCCGTTGAAAACTTCGTCTTGTTGCAACAACACTGTGTTCTAGGCGGTGGAATTCCAACACCAGAAAAATCCTCTGTTCTAAGGAATAAACCATGTTGTCTACAGCACACTTGCACGTTGTGAACAGCACACGCTTACAGCAGAAAGACGACGTACAGAATGGCGCACCCACAGACTGCGTTGTCTTCTATATCTTTCACATCACTTGCAGCGCCATCTGTTGTTGAAAATTGTAACTACTGTAATTTCGAAAGTTTGTCCGCCTGCAAATGTACTGTTGTCCCAAGCATATTGCAACAAACGGTGTATTTCTATCGCTGCTCGTTTAGTTTTTATTGCCGTTTCAAATATACCGGTCATTTTTGAAACACCCTGTATATAATACATTAATAAAATTAAAGTTTGTACTGACTGGAAAAAGATGCAGTACTTACAAGTAACATATTAAAAAAGATCTAAGCCGGAGAGGCGACGTCATGAATAGTTGTAAGTAAGATGGCAAGCCGCTAAGGGCTGCTCGTACTTGAGTGAACAAGGGTAGCAACAAGACTGAGGTGCCCACGTTAGAAAGTGTGGGCAAGTAAACATGGTGTTGCTACGAGCGCCACCTAGTAGCCGCAGAAACAACTAGGCTACTGTACATTCAAAATTAGACACATGAAATTGTGATGCAGCTGATTCGGGCATAACGTAAGCACTAATAATAACAGGATGGAGTTGCATATTTATCTGCTTTAAACAGAGATACATTTTGTAACGTAAGAAAACGTCGGTTATGACATACAAGAAAACAGCAAAGATGTAACAGGAAAACAACATTTCGGTAAACTGCATGAGGAAATCTGAATCAAATATAAAGCAATGGCTTTATACAGTCGAAAAAGTCTTTATTTCGCAGCTGCAGCTGTTCGTTGAGAATGAGGCCATCATGACGAGAGAGATGTTTGAAAATCTCCAATTCCTCTAACTGAATGATTAAGATTTCAACTCATTTTATTAACCTCACAGCAAACCACTAAATTATTTAAAAAATCAACTGAAGAAGTGGAGCTTCTTTTCCATGAAAAAAGCAGGTTTAAAATTAAAAATAACATGTAACAAATACAGGGTGATTCAAAAAGAATACCACAACTTTAAAAATGTATATTTAATGAAAGAAACATAATATAACCTTCTGTTATACATCATTACAAAGAGTATTTAAAAAGTTTTTTTTTCACTCAAAAAGAAGTTCAGAGATGTTCAATATGGCCCCCTCCAGACACTCGAGCAATATCAACCCGATACTCCAATTCGTTCCACACTCTCTGTAGCATATCAGGCGTAACAGTTTGGATAGCTGCTGTTATTTCTCGTTTCAAATCATCAATGGTGGCTGGGAGAGGTGGCCGAAACACCATATCCTTAACATACCCCCTTAAGAAAAAATCGCAGGGGGTAAGATCAGGGCTTCTTGGAGGCCAGTGATGAAGTGCTCTGTCACGGGCTGCCTGGCGGCCGATCCATCGCCTCGGGTAGTTGACGTTCAGGTAGTTACGGACAGATAAGTGCCAATGTGGTGGCGCTCCATCCTGCTGAATTATGAATTGTTGTGCTTCTTGTTCGAGCTGAGGGAATAGCCAATTCTCTAACATCTCCAGATACTGTAGTCCAGTTACAGTAGCACCTTCGAAGAAAAAGGGACCAAAAACTTTATTGGCTGAAATGGCAAGCGAACAAATGTACAACTAAATGAAACTTTATAGCTCCCTTAATTCGCCGACAGATAGTACTTAGCTCTGCCTTTTGTCGTTGCAGAGTTTTAAATTCCTAAAGTTGTGGTATTCTTTTTGAATCACCCTGTATGTTTGTTAAGGAAATGCAAGATAACAGAGAAACTAGGTTATTGTATTGCCACGCTGGCTCGCCAAACATGTTTGTAATTGTGCCATGCTAGGAACCTGCACTTTATTTTGTATTTTCCCGACTTGGTGCCCCCCCCCCCCCCCGCCCCCTGGTGGAGTCGGTGGTGGTAGAGATTCTCTTTGCCAGAGAGTAACTTGTCGTGTGAACGTGGTGCTCGGAGGCTACCCGTGCGGGCCAGCGAAGAGGCTTTTTGATTAGCAGCAGGTCGAGGAAGGTGGCGGGCCTGGCGCCTGTGTTGCGTTGGGAACAGATCCGCGTTTGGTCGGGCAACGTCTCGTCAGGAACTAGAGTGATAGCACTGCCCCACTGGGGCTGAGCGCCATTTGTGTGAAAAGAAACTCCTCGTCTGGATTTAAGTGCTCCCCGGTCACACTGCTCTGGTCCCACCAACTGCGACATGGTCGGCTATACAAACAGTGATCCAACAGTGTCAAATGTTTTTTTTTTTTATTCCAGTCTTTGATCACAATATGAATTCTTCAGACGGTGTCCGGTTTCAGTCCGTAATGACAATCCTCAGATCTTTTTTACACCATGTCCTAAAGTAATAGGACCATAATGGCATCGTTAGTTGTATGTTTTGACGATGCCATTATGGCCTTATCCTTTGTCCGAAAGGCATTATCAGTCATACCAAAGCTGGACATACCTGATATGGCGCGCGCCGCTAACCTGTGATCTTGTTCAGAGCGCGCACTGTAATCGATTATACAGGGTGATACAAAAAGAGTCGAGGGGCATGAAAGGGAAGCAGTGGTTGGGAAAGGAGTGAGACAGGGTTGTAGCCTCTCCCCAGTGTTATTCAATCTGTATATTGAGCAAGCAGTAAAGGAAACAAAAGAAAAATTCGGAGTAGGTATTAAAATTCATGGAGAAGAAGTAAAAACTTTGAGGTTCGCCGATGACATTGTAATTCTGTCAGAGACAGCAAAGGACTTGGAAGAGCAGTTGAACGGAATGGACAGTGTCTTGAAAGGAGGATATAAGATGAACATCAACAAAAGCAAAACGAGGATAATGGAATGTAGTCGAATTAAGTCGGGTGATGCTGAGGGAATTAGATTAGCAAATGAGACACTTATAGTAGTAAAGGAGTTTTGCTATTTAGGGATTAAAATAACTGATGATGGTCGAAGTAGAGAGGATATAAGATGTAGACTGGCAATGGCAAGGAAATCGTTTCTGAAGAAGAGAAATTTGTTAACATCGAGTATAGATTTAAGTGTGAGGTAGTCGTTTCTGAAGGTGTGTGTGTGGTGTCACTGCCAGACACCACACTTGCTAGGTGGTAGCTTAAATCGGCCGCGGTCCATTAGTACATGTCGGACCCGCGTGTCGCCACTGTCAGGATCGCAGACCGAGCGCCACCACAAGGCAGGTCTCGAGAGACTGACTAGCACTCGCCCCAGTTGTACGACGACGTTGCTAGCGACTATACGGACGAAGCCTTTGCTCTCATTTGCTAGAGACAGAATAGCCTTCAGCTAAGTTAATGGCTATGACTTAGCAAGGCGCCAATTGTATCAGTGCATGTATCTTACGAGTCTCATTTGTATAGTCAAGAGAGATGTACCAAAGGAAGCATTAAAAGTTAAGTATATACCAAAGCTACGTATTGTCTTTATAGCAGTCATAACTTATCCTGTTCCAGACTTGACGCCAGTCGGCGTGTGTGTACGCGTGCCTTTCGGCTTCCTCCTCAGTGTGGCGTGACTAGCTTGTTACGCCACAACAGTTTGTATGGAGTGTAGCCATGTATGGAAGTGAAACATGGACGATAACTAGTATGGACAAGAAGAGAATAGAAGCTTTCGAAATGTGGTGCTACAGAAGAATGCTGAAGGTAAGGTGGGTAGATCACGTAACTAATGAGGAGGTATTGAATAGGATTGGGGAGAAGAGAAGTTTGTGGCACAACTTGACTAGAAGAAGGGATCGGTTGGTAGGACATGTTTTGAGGCATCAAGGGATCACAAATTTAGCATTGGAGGGCAGCGTGGAGGGTAAAAATCGTAGAGGGAGACCAAGAGATGAATACACTAAGCAGATTCAGAAGGATGTAGGTTGCAGTAGGTACTGGGAGATGAAGAAGCTTGCACAGTATAGAGTAGCATGGAGAGCTGCATCAAACCAGTCTCAGAACTGAAGACCACAGCAGCAGCAGAAAAAGGTACGGCCAAACTTTAAGGAAACATTCCTCACACACAAATAAAGGAATGGACATGTGTCCGGAGACGCTTAATTTCCATGTTACAGCTCATTTTAGTTTCGTCAGTATGTACTGTACTTCCTCGATTCACCGCCGGTTGGCCCAATTGAAGGAAGGTAATGTTGACTTCGGTGCTTGTGTTGACATGCGACTCATTGCTCTACAGTACAAGCATCAAGCACATCAGTACGTAGCATCATCAGGTTAGTGTTCATCACGAACGTGATTTTGCAGTCAGTGCAATGTTTACAAATGCAGAGTTGGCAGATGCCCATTTGATGTATGGATTAGCACGGCGCAATAGCCGTGGCGCGGTACGTTTGTATCGAGACAGATTTCCAGAACGAAGGTGTCCCGGCAGGAAGACGTTCGAAGCAATTGATGGGCGTCTTAGGGAGCACGGAACATTCCAGCCTATGACTCGCGACTGGGGAAGACCTAGAACGACGAGGACACCTGCAATGGACGACGCAATTCTTCGTGCAGTTGACGATAACCCTAATGTCAGCGTCAGAGAAGTTGCTGCTGTACAAGGTAACGTTGACCACGTCACTGTATGGAGAGTGCTACGGGAGAACCAGTTGTTTCCGTACCATGTACAGCGTGTGTAGGCACTATCAGCAGCAGATTGGCCTCCACGGGTACACTTCTGCGATTGGTTCATCCAGCAATGTGTCAATCCTCATTTCAGTGCAAATGTTCTCTTTACGGATGAGGTTTCATTCCAACGTGATCAAATTGCAAATTTTCACAATCAACATGTGTGGGCTGACGAGAATCCGCACGCAATTGTGCAATCACGTCATCAACACAGATTTTCTGTGAACGTTTGGGCAGGCATTGTTGGTGATGTCTTTATTGGGACCCATGTTGTTCCACCTACGCTCAATGGAGCATGTTATCATGATTTCATACGGGATTCTCTACCTGTGCTGCTAGAACATGTGCCTTTACAAATGCGACACAACAAGTGGTTCATGCACGATGGATCTCCTGCACATTTCAGTCGAAGTGTTCGTACGTTTCTCAACAACAGATTCGGTGACCGACGGATTGGTAGAGGCGGACAAATTCCCTGGCCTCCACGCTCTCCTGACCTCAACCCTCTTGACTTTCATTTATGGGGGCATTTGAAAGCCCTTGTCTACGCAACCCCGGTACCAAATGTAGAGACTCTTCGTGCTCGTATTGTGGACGGCTGTTATACAATACGCCATTCTCCAGGGCTGCATCAGCGCATCAGGGATTCCATGCGACGGAGGGTGGATGCATGTATCCTCGCTAACGGAGGACATTTTGAACATTTCCAAAACACAAAGTGTTTGAAGTCACGCTGGTACGTTCTGTTGCTGTGTGTTTCCATTCCATGATTAATGTGATATGAAGAGAAGTAATAAAATGAGCTCTAACATGGAAAGTAAGCGTTTCCGGACACATGTCCACATAACATATTTTCTTTCTTTGTGTGTGAGGAATGTTTCCTGAATGTTTGGTCGTACCTTTTTGTAACACCCTGTAGTTCGCTGTCCTGGTGCGGGTGGCGCTCCGGTGGCGATTTGCTATGACGTCGCTGGTGTGTGTTTGCGGTGGCCGGAGGAAAGCGAGAGGGTAGTTGTTTTTATTAAATTGCCAATACTAAACTCTTTTAAATAACAACAAATTCATATAACTCTAAAAGAGCAATTGTAAAAGGTTCTTGATTTTATGGTGGCAAGCCGCCGTTATTGTTTCTAAAGCTCACTCTTTAACCATTTGTTAAGTTTTGTAAGTTATATGAATTTGTTGTTATTTAAAAGAGTTTAGTATTGGCAATTTAATAAATTGTGTACAGAGTCTGCTGTTTGGATATTACTGGGTGGAACTCCTTGGATAGTTGTCCTATAAGAAAACACATTTCAATACCCTCCACTACAGTGTCGCTGCACCCTCGCTGCATTTATGGACTAGTACTTGTTCACTCGTTGCGAAGCTGAGCAGTGCTGCTAGTCAATATCCGGCGACCTGTTTATTTTATTTGTTCATGTTGTAAACGTATTCACGGAGTCTGCCAGTTTCATTGTAGTATGTTTGAGACCGGAGGTAAGTGCTTTATGCTTCAGGTTTTATCAAGACAGTTTAATTAGGTATGTAAGGTATCACCAAGAAATGTATGCAGGACTGAAGTGTAAAAGAAAATGTGATTGCGAGCTTACGGCTCTGTAAAGAAAACCCACTTCACTAAGGTGGTTGTGGATGAATTCTAATGCTGCACATCAACCCTTGAGTTATGTAATCACTTTTTGTAACTGAAAAATTCGCATCTCATTTAGCGTTCACCTGAAGACGCCCTGCGCATAAGCTTGTTTTGAAATTGTCTCGTACTTCCGCATCAACTGACTAAATCTTAGATTGTGCCACAGGTGAAATCGGTGTGCGTAAAACTTGTGAGTTGGGGTCCCGCTGTCATTGTTATTGTGTATTTAAGTTCTATTGCTAAATTAATTTTACGTGAAGATTGATTTGAAATTTGAACTGATGTTAATTTATCATTATATATGCATTTTTAAGATATGTTTAGGAATTTAAATATCATTGTCAAGTAGTTACCTAGATTCAGTTGAAATTTTTTAATTTATGTGGTTGTAATTGTCTTGAGCCTACATTTGATACTGTATCGCGGCTTCTTGCTATCAATATTGGATCAGGGTTAATATTTAATCAAGGGTATTATAACGGTTACCTCTTTTTTTAAAGAGTGTTTGAGCAACATGCGTTTTTTGTAAATGTTGAGTAGGAAATTCTTGTTAGTAAATTTGTTTTAAAAACATGTCCGAATTAATGGTAGCCTGGAACCATATCACTTCCTACAGCTCCTACCGTACCAGAAAGCATTGTTTTTCGGTTTGTTCTTTAACACTACGTACGACAATCAGACCATTCGTACACCTCGGAAACCTGAAAATGTTCTACGAACGAAACCAGCTGTTGTTGTTGTTGTGGTCTTCAGTCCTGAGACTGGTTTGGCGCAGCTCTCCATGCTACCCTATCCTGTGCAAGCTTCTTCATCTCCCAGTACTTGCCGCAACCCACATCCTTCTGGATCTGCTTAGTGTATTCATCTATTGGTCTCCCTCTACGATTTTTACCCTCCGCGCTGCCCTCCAATGCTAAATTTGTGATCCCTTGATGCCTCATAACATGTCCTACTAACCGGTCCCTCCTTTTTGTCAAGTTGTGCCACATACTCCTCTTCTCCCCAATTCTATTCAATACTTCATCATTAGTTATGTGATCTACCCATCTCATCTTCAGCATTCTTCTGTAGCACCACATTTCGAAAGCTTCTATTCTCTTCTGTCCAAACTATTTATCGTCCATGTTTCACTTCCATACATGGCTACACTCCATACAAATACTTTCAGAAACGACTTCCTGACATTTAAATCTATACTCGATGTTAACAAATTTCTGTTCTTCAGAAACGCTTTCCTTGCCATTGTCAGTTTCCATTTTATATCCTCTCTACTTCGACCATCATCAGTTATTTTGCTCCCCAAATAGCAAAACTCCTTTACTACTTTAAGTGTCTCATTTCCTAATCTAACTCCCCCCCCCCAGGGGCTCAGCATTCGAGTACGGGCTTGGCGACCCCGGGGTCCTGAGCTGGGGTCTGGTCGGCGCCGCCAGTCTCCTGTCACCGTAACCCCCGGTCATGCTTCAGTGACCACCGTATGGCGCGGCGGTGGAATGTTGTGTGCTGCGGGGAATGGTAATCTTGGCTTGACCGCCTGGATTGCGAGGAAGGCCAACCTCTATAAAAACCCCTCAATCTTACGGTGTGCTTCGCGCCTATGAGATGCATGGCTGTTGGGGTGGAACAGTCGCAAGCGGGCAACCTCTGGGGCACCTGCCGCACCCCAGTTGTACAAGGCTTACTCAGGCACGCGGGGCTCTGTCTGAGCGGACCTTTAGTTCCCTAGCTGCTCGTGGGACCACAATGGACCCTTCGACCTCTACGTTTCCCCCTACCAGTGGATTGGGTGGGCCACTGGTAGGAAAACACACCACATCGAAAAAGCGACTTCGTGCTGCCCCAGACTTCGTGCTGCGGGTCCTGCAGTGCCTGGTGTTACTAGAGATTTATCAGACTGTCGTAACAGAGCACATGCTGATAACCAGAATGTGTTTTTGATTGTCAAACGGAAGGAAGGTAGCTTTGATAGAGTTTCTCCCTTTTACATCCACAAGGATCTTGAGGGAATTGCAGGAACACTAAAATCTGTGAAGCGACTGCGCAATGGGACTCTGTTAGTTGAAACTTCTAGTTCCCGTCAAGTCACTTCTCTTCGGAAAGCAACCCGTCTCGGAGAGTACGCTATCGAGACCGAGCTCCACTCCACTTTGAACTATAGTAAGGGTGTTGTGACATGTAGGGACTTGGTGGATATCCCCAAGGACGAGTTGAAATCTGACTGGGCTGACGAAGGTATTGTCGACGTGCAGCATGTTATGAAACGAGTTGATGGCGACCTAGTCAAATCCGACTCGTTTATTCTCACGTTCAATTGCCCGAGACTCCCAGAGCATGTTAAAGCGGGTTTCTTACGTTTGCCAGTACGGCCATATTTCCCCAACCCAATGCGCTGTTTTAAATGTCAGCGCTTTGGGCATACTACGTTGGGGTGCAATGGGATAGCCACTTGTGGTAAATGTGGTCAGCCTGCCCATGAAGGAGCCGATTGTTCATCGCCTGTGAAGTACGTGAATTGCTCTGGGAGTCACCCTGTCTGGAGCCGGGTCTGCCCCATCTGTCTCGAGGAACGGAAGATACAGGAGATCAAAACATCTAAGCGCATCCCCTATGGTGAGGCCAAGAAGCTCTTTAAGGCCATGCAGCCTCCTGTGTTTACAACATCTTTCTCTTCCGCTCTGCAGAAACCGGTACAGTTGGCCACTGTTGCTACACAAACGGAGGTTGCTAGTGTCAGCACTAATACCTGCGTTTGCCAGTGCACTTGTGCTGCTGCGGTTGTTTTGCAACCTGCAGCTCTCCCCACAACGTCGGACAAGGCCGTGGTTGCTGACATTGGGGTACTTCCTGCCTCTCCCCATATGGCACCTTCTGCCCAGGCGAGTAAAGCTCCAACTGTTGACTAGGTTCTGCATTCTAAGCCCCCCAAGACGAAGACGCCGAAGGTGAAAGTTTTGCCACCTGAGGAGACTAGTCAGGGTCAGTCCAAAGACGATGCCATCGTACTGTCTGACATCTCCCTCGGGTCGCCATCGGAGCTGATGGACACTGATGTCGACCGGGGGCGATCTTCTCGCCCCAGGAATAAATCTCCGGCCAGTACGGGCTCTCCTCCAAAGCACAGAGGCAGGGTGAAAATTCAGCCACCCTGATCACTGGCTCCCATATTACAGTGGAACCTGAATGGGTTCAGGACGCATGTGGCCGAATTACAACTCCTTGTACGAGAGCGCCCCTTGTGATTATGTCTCCAAGAGACACATTTTCGGGCCACTGATGCTCCTTCTTTACAGGGCTATACCGTGTATCGAAAAGATGATCTGATGGGAGAAAGGACAAAGGGTGGTGTTGCGGTTTTTGTCCGTGACATGCACCACTCATCTGAGCTCCATCTCGTTACGGACTTGCAAGCAGTTGCAGTTGACCTTCTTGTGGGGCGGAGGCTCACAATCTGTTCCGTTTACTTACCGCCTCAGGATGCAATAGACTCTGACGCTCTCACAGACCTTATTAGCCAACTCCCCCGCTCATTTCTCCTTCTGGGGGACTTCAATGCTCATAATGTCTTATGGGGCTCTACGACTACTTGCCCCAGGGGTCGTAGAACTGTGCATCCTCAACTCTGGTGCTCCCACTCATTTCGGTACTGCTTCTGGGTCATCGTCAGCTATTGACCTTTCCTTTTGCTCTCCAGCACTCGCGGATTCTGCTCTGTGGGAGGTTGCCGCTGACCTCCATTCTAGTGACCACTTTCCCCTTTGGATTCGCCTCCTGGATGAGACTGTGGCATTACCAGTGCCGCCCAGGTTGCACCTCTGCAGAGCTGACTGGACACTTTTCAGCCATTTAGCTGTTTTGGAACACCGTGCCAGCGTCCACGAATAGGTCGACCATGTTACAGCCGTGATCTCCCATGCTGCTGAATTGTCGATCCCACGGTCCTCAAGTCATCCCAAGAGGCGTCCTGTCCCTTGGTGGACCACTGAGTGCCGCTCAGCCATCCGAGCCCGCCGTGCAGCTCTGCGCCGCTTCAAGTGCCGTCCCTCAGCTGACAATCTTGCAGCCTTTCGGGTGGCAAGGGCCAAGGCGCGGCGAGTGATTAAAGAGAGCAAACGACGGTCATGGCAATCGTTCTTGAACTCCATCTCCCGCTCCACTAGTTCTACGAAAGTATGGGAAGCCATCAGGAGGATTTCCGGGAAACGCAGCCAACTACCTGTCACGGCATTGCTGCATCAGGGTTGTCTACTCACAGCACCGAGAGACATTGCCCAGACACTGGCCATGTATTTTGCCGAATCTACTGCCACTATTAACTGTGATCCAGATTTCTGCCGCTACCGCACTGCCATCGAGAGGGATCACTTGGACTTCTGGTCTCCAAACTCTGAACCCTACAACTGCCCCTTCATAATGTGGGAACTGGATTCGGCGCTGTCTGTGGCTCATGATAATGCGCCATGTGATGATCAAATCCTGTACAGCATGCTGCAACACTTGTTGCTGCCATCCAAGGAAGTTCTCCTGAATTGTTTTAATATGATATGGTCATCCGGCACGGTCCCTGACTCGTGGAGGGAGGCGATTTTGATTCCCCTCCTCAAACCGGGAAAGGACCGAATGCATCCCAGTAGTTCTCGGAGTATTGCTTTGACGAGCTGTGTCGGGAAGACATTGGAACGCATGGTCAACCGTCGCCTGGTTAGGCTGCTCGAGACCAGGCAGCTCCTTAGCCACTCTCAGTGTGGCTTTCGGAGATGTCGTTCAACTATAGAAAACTTGACCCTGCTTGAGGCGGCCATCCAGCAGGCCTTCCTACGTAACCAGCATTGTCTAGGTGTGTTCTTTGACATTAATAAGGCGTATGACACAACTTGGCGCCGCCTTATCCTCAATCAACTCCATCAGTGGGGCTTTCGTGGCCATCTCATTCGGTCCTTTCTTTCCCGCCGCCTCTTTCGATATCGGGTTGGTAATGTGCTCTCTGATTTGTACGTGCAGGAGAATGGTGTTCTTCAGGGAAGCGTTTTAAGTGTCACCCTCTTTGCCATCGCCATTAACAGTATCACGTCCACTATCCGGAGTCCTGCCCAGTGCTCCTTGTTTGTGGACGATTTTGTTGTTTTCTGTTCTTCCTCCAGTCTTGTCACTGCTAGTCGGCAGCTGCAGCTTACGATAAAGCGATTAGAGGCATGGACTGCGAAGACGGGTTTTACCTTTTCTGCGGACAAATGTGTGTGTGTTCATTTTAATCGTTCTCGACGTGCTTTTACCTCCCCTGAATTGCGTCTGAGGGACACCATTCTTCCTTTTAGACACACTGTGAGGTTCCTGGGCCTCACTTTTGATTCCAAGTTCTCGTGGTTGCCGCACCTTAAAGACCTCAAGGTGCGGGCCCTGAAGGCGCTGAATATTTTGAAGTGTCTGAGCCATCGGTCCTGGGGAGCAGATCGGGCGCGTCTGCTGCAGTTTTATAGGGCTTTCGTCCGGTCGCGTCTTTGGATGCACTGTGTATGGGTCAGCGAGGCCTTCGTATCTGAAGATTCTTGACGCAGTACACCATGAGGGTATCAGGCTGGCCACTGGTGCATTCCGTACCAGTCCCATCCCCAGCCTGTGTGCTGAGGCAGGGGAACCGCCGCTCGCCATCCGGCGGAAACTCCTCATGGTGCGACGGGTGTGTCAATTCCTTGCCTGTCCTACCTCCCCTGCGTACCCTACTGTTGCCCGACCGCCTATGGAACGTCTCTTTTCCAGTCGTCCAAGGGCAACAAGACCATTTGGGATTCGTGCCAAGCATTTGCTTGAGTCCCTCGGTGTGGAGCGTGTGGCACCCCAACTCCAGGGTTTTACCCACCTGCCTCCCTGGTTGCTCCAGAGGCCCAGCGTCCTTTTAGACTTGTCGGAGTACCGGAGGAGCTGCACTCCTGCGTTTGTTTTTACCTCCTTATTTTTAAACCAGCATCCCGACCATGTACCAGTATTTACGGATGGCTCTAAACAGGGGGACTCTGTTGGTTGTGCTGTTGTTTTCCCTGATCGAGTCGTCAAGTTACGGCTTCCTGCGGCGTTTACCATCTTTGATGCCGAATTGTTTGCCATCTTGCGGGCATTGGAGCAGATGAGATGTGTTCCCAGTCTTAAGTTTCTCATCTGTTCTGACTCCCTGAGTGCCCTTCGACCATGAAACACTTGTACCCAACGGATACGGTCGTCCAGAACATCCATGATGCCCTACTCCAGCTGCAACGGCAGGGGAAGGAGGTTTCTTTCTGCTGGGTGCCGGGGCACGTGGGTATTAGGGGAAACGAACTGGCGGATGTGGCTGCCAAAGATGCATGTTCCCTCCCTCACGTTGTTGAATGTGCCGTCCCCCTCCATGCTGTTACCTCCCTTTTGCGTTTTCGTGTTATGCGTCAATGGGAAGAGGAGTGGTTGGCAGTCAGTGAAAATAAGCTGCGTCTGGTCAAGGCCACCACGCGGCCATGGTGTACGTCCTACCAGTCATGCAGGCGGGATGAGGTCCTCCTCACTCGCCTCCGCATCGGGCACAATCCCTTAACGCACGGTTTTTTACTCCGGTGGGAGGACCCCCCAATCTGCAGTGCTTGTGGCGTCCAGATTACTGTCCGCCACATTTTACTTGACTGTCCTTTATTCTCTGACCAGAGGGCGGTGGTTTCCTTGCCACCAGATTTGCCCTCTATTTTGCAAGGCGACGCAACGACTGTGGTTAAGGTCTTACGGTTTTGTGTCCTGTCCAATTTGTTGCCTCGGATTTTAGGGAGAGGATTTTAATGTGCCGCCAGTCACGATTACCTACTTGTTTCACTTCGATTTCTGTTCTCTTTTCCTTTTGTTTCCTTTTTTAGTGCGTTTCTCATCTGTTCTGACTCCCTGAGTGCCCTTCGACCATGAAACACTTGTACCCAACGGATACGGTCGTCCAGAACATCCATGATGCCCTACTCCAGCTGCAACGGCAGGGGAAGGAGGTTTCTTTCTGCTGGGTGCCGGGGCACGTGGGTATTAGGGGAAACGAACTGGCGGATGTGGCTGCCAAAGATGCATGTTCCCTCCCTCACGTTGTTGAATGTTCTTCTTTTGCCTCTGTATGTGAGGATTTGTAACTGCGCCAGGTCTGAGTCTTTTAGCCGTTCTCCTTGTTCGCTGTCCGTCTTCGTCCCTTCACCGCATGGGTTCCTGTTTCTACGCGTTTCGGCGCTGATGACCACGCTGTTTAGCGCCCGAAAACCTCAAACCACACACACACACACTCCTAATCTAATTCCCTCAGCATCACCCGACTTAATTCGACCACATTCCATTAACCTCGTTTTGCTTTTGTTGATGTTCATCTTATATCCTCCTTTCAAGACACTGTCTATTCCGTTCAACTGCTCTTCCTAGTCCGAATTTTTCTTTTGTTTCCTTTACTGCTTGCTCAATATACAGATTGAATAACATCGGGGAGAGGCTACAACCCTGTCTCACTCCCTTCCCAACCACTGCTTCCCTTTCATGCCCCTCGCCTCTTATAACTGCCATCTGGTTTCTGTACAAATTGTAAATAGCCTTTCGCTCCGTGTATTTTACCCCTGCCACCTTCAGAATTTGAAAAAGAGTATTCCAGTCAACATTGTCAAAAGCATTCTCTAAGTCTACAAATGCTAGAAACTTAGGTTTGCCTTTCCTTAATATTTCTTCTAAGGTAAGTCGTAGGGTCAGTATTGCCTCACGTGTTCCTACATTTCTACGGAATCCAAACTGATCTTCCCCTAGGTTGGCTTCTACTAGTTTTTCCATTCGTCTGTAAACAATTCGCGTTAGTATTTTGCAGCTGTGACTTATTAAACTGATAGTTCGGTAATTTTCTTATCTGTCAACACCTGCTTTCTTTGGGATTGGAATTATTATATTGTTCTTGAAGTCTGAGGGTATTTCGCCTGTCTCATACATCTTGCTCACCAGATGGTAGAGTTTTGTCAGGACTGGCTCTCCCAAGGCCCTCAGTAGTTCTAATGGAATGTTGTCTACTCCTGGGGCCTTGTTTCGACTCAGGTCTTCCAGTGCTCTGTCAAACTCTTCACGCAGTATCGTATCTCCCATTTCATCTTCATCTACATCCTCTTCCATTTCCATAATATTGTCCTCAAGCACATCGCCCTTGTATAGACCCTCTATATACTCCTTCCACCTCTCTGCTTTCCCTTCTTTGCTTAGAACTGGGTTTCCATCTGAGCTCTTGATATTCACAGAAGTGGTTCTCTTTTCTCGAGAGGTCTCTTTAATTTTCCTGTAGGCAGTATCTATCTTACCCCTAGTGAGATAAGCCTCTACATCCTTACATTTGTCCTCTAGCCATGCCTGCTTAGCCATTTTGCACCTCCTGTCGATCTCATTTTTGAGACGTTTGTATTCCCTTTTGCCTGCTTCATTTACTGCGTTTTTATATTTTCTTCTTTCATCAATTAAATTCAATATTTCTTCTGTTACCCAAGGATTTCTACTAGCCCTCGTCTTTTTACCTACTTGATCGTCTGCTGCCTTCACTACTTCATCCCTCAGAGCTACCCATTCTTCTTCTACTGTACTTCCTTCCTTCATTCCTGTCAACTGTTACCTTATGCTCTCCCTGAAACTCTGTACAACCTCTGGTTCTTTCAGTTTATCCAGGTCCCATCTCCTTAAATTCCCACCTTTTTGCAGTTTCTTCAGTTTTAATCTACAGTTCATAACCAATAGATTGTGGTCAGAGTCCACATCTGCTTCTGGAAATGTCTTACAATTTAAAACCTGGTTCCTAAATCTCTGTCTTACCATTATATAATCTATCTGATACCTTCTAGTATCTCCAGGATTTTTCCATGTATACAACCTTATGATTCTTGAACCAAGTGTTAGCTACGATTAAGTTATGCTCTGTGGAAAATTCTACCAGGTGGCTTCCTCTTTCATTTCTCTCCTCCAATCCATATTCACCCACTATGTTACCTTCTCTCTCTTTTCCTACTCTCGAATTCCAGTCACCCATGACTATTAAATTTTCGTCTCCCTTCACTACCTGAATAACTTCTTTTATCTCATCATACATTTCTTCAATTTCTTCATCATCTGCAGAGCTAGTTGGCATATAAACTTGTACTACTGTAGTAGGCGTGGGCTTCGTGTCCGATATGTTTTTCATTAATCATTAACATTCCAAATAATCTTATCGGTTAAATGGTTTCCACCTACACTTTAGACCGCTGAAGCTACTCGTAAAATCTTAACAGCTCAGTTGCCTTCACCCACCACTTTCAGTACAGTATCGATTAAACATTCGTGGTGATAGCTTTATGGTGCCATGACATCACGGTTCAGTAATCTATCTGTGAGACGCCATTGTTCTTAAGACAGCTTGTTCGTTTCCGGCAAAATCTTTTTAACTAATGTAGGTATCTGACGATGGTTTCCCCCACTACCAGTAGCACATAGCTGTATGCTGTTTTGTGGCAAAACATCAAATATTTAACGCCTCCTGCTTGGTTTTATAAGAGGTACAGAACCAGCTACAAACTACCAAAATTTCATCAACCATTCTTTTAAAAGTCTAAGCGATTTCGGCATTTGAAGTGCCACACTTGTAAGCAGTCGCTACTGGGACTGTTGATATTTTTAAAAATGTCGGGAATCCGAACTATATTTAAGAAAATATCACTGTCGTCCCTCGAGAAATCGAAAAAACATACCGATAGATTGACGGAAAAAATGTCGACGTATCGGCCCATAAAAATATTAGCTGCACAGTATAAATGTATTGCAGATTTTCGAGCTGTGTATTTAAGTATTGATTCATTATTAGATATGCCGTACATCCACAAGCTGCCTTCTTATTCCCCTTAGAGTAAGCACTGAAAGGAAAATGATGCACTTTCACGCTTGGCGATAACCACTTTGCTAGCAATGGTAACTGCGTGTAAGTGGCACAGTAAAAGGTATGCGGTGGGTGCACCGTTCGGTTTCGTCACACATCGGGTTTGTCCGGAACGATTCATGTCTACTTCCGTGATTTTTTTTTTTTTTTTCGTTTCTGCAAACGCCAGCGGCCTAGCAGCTGTAGTTTCAAAATTTCATGGTGAAGTTAAACGTTGCAGCTTCTGCCGGTAGCTGCGAGCCCCAATTACGTCAGCATTTCCCCTAACAGGCCACCGCCCACCGCATAGACCAGTCTAGTCATTTTGATTTTTGTTCATTACTTTCAGCAACTTTGAAGAATGCCGATGTGAAGAAATAGCACACCAGTTGAGTTAAAAATTATTTTTAACGCAACTTGCTTCACTCAGTCAAAGACAACGACTGGACTTTATGAAAGCTCAAAATGTACATAAAGTAGTAGGACTCCATCACACAGTGAAAGTAAAATTATGTTCTGCTACAATGTCAAAAGAACAATTTCAATTATTTACCGAAAACGGCGAAAAAACTGTAGTACAAAATAAAAATATCGGCACTCGATATTGCCATTTCGACATTTATGTGTCGAGTAAGATGTGCAGTCTATATATCGATATATAGATATTTTATCAGTAGCCATGGCCGCTACTGGGAATAAACTACGCGATCAAAAGTATCCGGACGCCTATTAGCGGGCATTAATAAGATGTGTGTCCACCTTTCGCATATATGACAGTCTCAGCTCTGCTAGGGACGCTTTCAGTGATATGTCGATGTCTGGAGCAACGACAGCCCATTCTTCCTCAAGAGCGGATACCAGAGGAGGTAGTCTTTTTGGGCGCTGGGGTCTGGAGTGAAGCCGACGTTCTACACTACTGGCCATTAAAATTGCTGCACCAGGAAGAAATGCAGATGACAAACGGGTATTCATTGGACAAATATATTATACTAGAACTGACATGTGATTTCATTTTCACGCAATTTGGGAGCATAAATCATGAGAAATCAGTACCCAGAACAATCACCTCTGGCCCTAATAATGGCCTTGATAAACCTGGGTATTGAGTCAAACAGAGCTTGGATGGCGTGTACAGGTATGGGGTATTCATTGGACAAATATATTATACTAGAACTGACATGTGATTTCATTTTCACGCAATTTGGGAGCATAAATCATGAGAAATCAGTACCCAGAACAATCACCTCTGGCCCTAATAATGGCCTTGATAAGCCTGGGTATTGAGTCAAACAGAGCTTGGATGGCGTGTACAGGCATGGGGTATTCACTGGACAAATATACACTCCTGGAAATTGAAATAAGAACACCGTGAATTCATTGTCCCAGGAAGGGGAAACTTTATTGACACATTCCTGGGGTCAGATACATCACATGATCACACTGACAGAACCACAGGCACATAGACACAGGCAACAGAGCATGCACAATGTCGGCACTAGTACAGTGTATATCCACCTTTCGCAGCAATGCAGGCTGCTATTCTCCCATGGAGACGATCGTAGAGATGCTGGATGTAGTCCTGTGGAACGGCTTGCCATGCCATTTCCACCTGGCGCCTCAGTTGGACCAGCGTTCGTGCTGGACGTGCAGACCGCGTGAGACGACGCTTCATCCAGTCCCAAACATGCTCAACGGGGGACAGATCCGGAGATCTTGCTGGCCAGGGTAGTTGACTTACACTTTCTAGAGCACGTTGGGTGGCACGGGATACATGCGGACGTGCATTGTCCTGTTGGAACAGCAAGTTCCCTTGCCGGTCTAGGAATGGTAGAACGATGGGTTCGATGACGGTTTGGATGTACCGTGCACTATTCAGTGTCCCCTCGACGATCACCAGTGGTGTACGGCCAGTGTAGGAGATCGCTCCCCACACCATGATGCCGGGTGTTGGCCCTGTGTGCCTCGGTCGTATGCAGTCCTGATTGTGGCGCTCACCTGCACGGCGCCAAACACGCATACGACCATCATTGGCACCAAGGCAGAAGCGACTCTCATCGCTGAAGACGACACGTCTCCATTCGTCCCTCCATTCACGCCTGTCGCGACACCACTGGAGGCGGGCTGCACGATGTTGGGGCGTGAGCGGAAGACGGCCTAACGGTGTGCGGGACCGTAGCCCAGCTTCATGGAGACGGTTGCGAATGGTCCTCGCCGATACCCCAGGAGCAACAGTGTCCCTAATTTGCTGGGAAGTGGCGGTGCGGTCCCCTACGGCACTGCGTAGGATCCTACGGTCTTGGCGTGCATCCGTGCGTCGCTGCGGTCCGGTCCCAGGTCGACGGGCACGTGCACCTTCCGCCGACCACTGGCGACAACATCGATGTACTGTGGAGACCTCACGCCCCACGTGTTGAGCAATTCGGCGGTACGTCCACCCGGCCTCCGGCATGCCCACTATACGCCCTCGCTCAAAGTCCGTCAACTGCACATACGGTTCACGTCCACGCTGTCGCGGCATGCTACCAGTGTTAAAGACTGCGATGGAGCTCCGTATGCCACGGCAAACTGGCTGACACTGACGGCGGCGGTGCACAAATGCTGCGCAGCTAGCGCCATTCGACGGCCAACACCGCGGTTCCTGGTGTGTCCGCTGTGCCGTGCGTGTGATCATTGCTTGTACAGCCCTCTCGCAGTGTCCGGAGCAAGTATGGTGGGTCTGACACACCGGTGTCAATGTGTTCTTTTTTCCATTTCCAGGAGTGTATTATACTAGAACTGACATGTGATTTCATTTTCACGCAATTTGGGAGCATAAATCATGAGAAATCAGTACCCAGAACAATCACCTCTGGCCCTAATAATGGCCTTGATAAGCCTGGGTATTGAGTCAAACAGAGCTTGGATGGCGTGTACAGGTATGGGGTATTCATTGGACAAATATATTATACTAGAACTGACATGTGATTTCATTTTCACGCTATTTGGGAGCATAAATCATGAGAAATCAGTACCCAGAACAATCACCTCTGGCCCTAATAATGGCCTTGATAAGCCTGGGTATTGAGTCAAACAGAGCTTGGATGGCGTGTACAGGTATGGGGTATTCATTGGACAAATATATTATACTAGAACTGACATGTGATTTCATTTTCACGCTATTTGGGAGCATAAATCATGAGAAATCAGTACCCAGAACAATCACCTCTGGCCCTAATAATGGCCTTGATAAGCCTGGGTATTGAGTCAAACAGAGCTTGGATGGCGTGTACAGGTATGGGGTATTCATTGGACAAATATATTATACTAGAACTGACATGTGATTTCATTTTCACGCAATTTGGGAGCATAAATCATGAGAAATCAGTACCCAGAACAATCACCTCTGGCCCTAATAATGGCCTTGATAAGCCTGGGTATTGAGTCAAACAGAGCTTGGATGGCGTGTACAGGCATGGGGTATTCATTGGACAAATATATTATACTAGAACTGACATGTGATTTCATTTTCACGCAATTTGGGAGCATAAATCATGAGAAATCAGTACCCACAACAATCACCTCTGGCCCTAATAAAGGCCTTGATAAGCCTGGGTATTGAGTCAAACAGAGCTTGGATGGCGTGTACAGGTATGGGGTATTCATTGGACAAATATATTATACTAGAACTGACATGTGATATCATTTTCACGCAATTTGGGAGCATAAATCACGAGAAATCAGTACCCAGAACAATCACCTCTGGCCCTAATAATGGTCTTGATAAGCCTGGGTATTGAGTCAAACAGAGCTTGGATGGCGTGTACAGGTATGGGGTATTCATTGGACAAATATATTATACTAGAACTGACATGTGATTTCATTTTCACGCAATTTGGGAGCATAAATCATGAGAAATCAGTACCCTGAACAATCACCTCTGGCCCTAATAATGGCCTTGATAAGCCTGGGTATTGAGTCAAACAGAGCTTGGATGGCGTGTACAGGTATGGGGTATTCATTGGACAAATATATTATACTAGAACTGACATGTGATTTCATTTTCACGCAATTTGGGAGCATAAATCATGAGAAATCAGTACCCAGAACAATCACCTCTGGCCCTAATAATGGCCTTGATAAGCCTGGGTATTGAGTCAAACAGAGCTTGGATGGCGTGTACAGGCATGGGGTATTCATTGGACAAATATATTATACTAGAACTGACATGTGATTTCATTTTCACGCAATTTGGGAGCATAAATCATGAGAAATCAGTACCCTGAACAATCACCTCTGGCCCTAATAATGGCCTTGATAAGCCTGGGTATTGAGTCAAACAGAGCTTGGATGGCGTGTACAGGTATGGGGTATTCATTGGACAAATATATTATACTAGAACTGACATGTGATTTCATTTTCACGCAATTTGGGAGCATAAATCATGAGAAATCAGTACCCAGAACAATCACCTCTGGCCCTAATAATGGCCTTGATAAGCCTGGGTATTGAGTCAAACAGAGCTTGGATGGCGTGTACAGGCATGGGGTATTCATTGGACAAATATATTATACTAGAACTGACATGTGATTTCATTTTCACGCAATTTGGGAGCATAAATCATGAGAAATCAGTACCCAGAACAATCACCTCTGGCCCTAATAATGGCCTTGATAAGCCTGGGTATTGAGTCAAACAGAGCTTGGATGGCGTGTACAGGTATGGGGTATTCATTGGACAAATATATTATACTAGAACTGACATGTGATTTCATTTTCACGCAATTTGGGAGCATAAATCATGAGAAATCAGTACCCAGAACAATCACCTCTGGCCCCAATAATGGCCTTGATAAGCCTGGGTATTGAGTCAAACAGAGCTTGGATGGCATGTACAGGTATGGGGTATTCATTGGACAAATATATTATACTAGAACTGACATGTGATTTCATTTTCACGCAATTTGGGAGCATAAATCCTGAGAAATCAGTACCCAGAACAATCACCTCTGGCCCTAATAATGGCCTTGATAAGCCTGGGTATTGAGTCAAACAGAGCCTGGATGGCGTGTACAGGTATGGGGTATTCATTGGACAAATATATTATACTAGAACTGACATGTGATTACATTTTCACGCAACTTGGGAGCATAAATCCTGAGAAATCAGTACCCAGAACAATCACCTCTGGCCCTAATAATGGCCTTGATAAGCCTGGGTATTGAGTCAAACAGAGCTTGGATGGCGTGTACAGGTATGGGGTATTCATTGGACAAATATATTATACTAGAACTGACATGTAATTACATTTTCACACAATTTGGGAGCATAAATCATGAGAAATCAGTACCCACAACAATCACCTTTGGCCCTAATAATGGCCTTGATAAGCCTGGGTATTGAGTCAAACAGAGCTTGGATGGCGTGTACAGGTATGGGGTATTCATTGGACAAATATATTATACTAGAACTGACATGTGATTACATTTTCACGCAATTTGGGAGCATAAATCCTGAGAAATCAGTACCCAGAACAATCACCTCTGGCCCTAATAATGGCCTTGATAAGCCTGGGTATTGAGTCAAACAGAGCTTGGATGGCGTGTACAGGTATGGGGGTATTCATTGGACAAATATATTATACTAGAACTGACATGTGATTACATTTTCACGCAATTTGGGAGCATAAATCATGAGAAATCAGTACCCAGAACAACCACTTCTGGCCGTAATAACGGCCTTGATAAGCCTGGGCATTGAGTCAAACAGAGCTTGGATGGCGTGTACAGGTACAGCTGCCCATGCAGCTACAAAACGATACCACGGTTCATCATGAGTAGTGACTGGCGTATTGTGACGAGCCAGTTGCTCGGCCACCATTGACCAGACGTTTTCAGTTGGTGTGAGATCTGGAGAATGTGCTCGCCAAGGCAGCAATCGAACATTTTCTGTATCCAGAATGGCCGGTACAGGACCTGTAACATGAGGTCGTGCATTATCCTGCTGAAATGTAGGTTTTTGCAGGGATCGAATGAAGAGTAGAGCCATGGGTCGTAATACATCTGAAATGTAACGTCCACTGTTCCAAGTGCCGTCAATGCGGGCAAGAGGTGACCGAGACGTGTGACCAACGGCACCCCATACCATCACGCCGGGTGATACGCCAGTATGGCGATGACGAATACACGCTTCCAATGTGCATTCACCGCGATGTCGCCAAACACGGATACGACCATCATGATGTAAACAGAACCTGGATTCATCCTAAAAAATGACGTTTTGCCATTCGTGCACCCAGGTTTGTTGTTGAGTACATCATCGCAGGCGCTCCTGTCTGTAATGCAGCGTCAAGGGTAACCGCAGCCATGGTCTCCGAGGTGATAGTCCATGCTGCTGCAAACGTCATCGAACTATCCGTGCAGATGGTTGTTTTCCTGCAAACGTCTCCATCTGTTGACTCAGGGATCGAGACGTGGCTGCACGATCCGTTAAGCCATGCGGATAAGATGCCTGTCATCTCGACTGCTAGTGATATGAGGCCGTTGGGATCCAGCACGGCGTTCCGTATTACGCTCCTGAACCCAACGATTGCATATTCTGCTGTCATTGGATCTCGAGCAACGCGAGCAGCAATGTCGCGATACGATAAACCGCAGTCGCGATAGGCTGCAATCCGACCTTTATCAAAGTCGGAAACGTGATGGTACGCATTTCTCCTCCTTACACGAGGCATCACAACAACGTTTCACCATGCAACGCTGGTCAACTGCTGTTTGTGTATGAGAAATCGGTTGGAAACGTTCCTCATGTCAGCACGTTAAAGGTGTCGCCATCGGCGCCACCCTTGTGTGAATGCTCTGAAAAGCGAATCATTTGCATATCACAGCATCTTCTTCCTGTCGATAACATTTCGCGTCTGTAGCACGTCATCTTCTTGGTGTAGCAATTTTAATGGCCAGTAGTGTAGGGTCATCCCAGGAGTGTTCCACTGGTTTCAGACCGGGACTCAGTTAAAGCTAATCCGTTTCGTATGATAGTTTACTCATGTTAGGCTCAAAGGGGGAGATCTGTAGTAATTACTTTGGAAAATAAAAACTACTTATCAGTGAGCGCTACAGCAAACTGTATTGTAGATAACTGGTTTCGGTAAAACTAAGTTACCATCTTCAGATCTGTAACAAAATTACAAATAGAGATGATGATGTGTCTGGTTTGTGGGGCGCTCAACTGCACCGTCATCAGCTCCCATACGAAGTCCCAATTTTTGCACAGTCCAATTTTTACACAGTCCAATTTTTACACAGTCCAATGAAGCCACTGTCACGAATGATGATGATGATGATGATAATGAGAACAACACAAACACCATGTCGCTGGACAGAGAAATTCCCAAACGCAGCCGGGACTGGAACCCGGGACCCCGTGATCCAGAGGCGGTAACGCTAGCCACTAGAAACTGGTATAGCTACGAAAAGCTTCAAAAGGGCTGAAACATGCATGATGAATCTGTTTCACAGCTGACTTTCTGCGACTAGCCCACGCTCGAAGCCACAGAGGTCACCCGACGAATCCATTCTGCCCTTACTGCTTCCACATTGCGAATATAACACTTCCCTTCTTCTTTTATACTAGCAGCTCCACTTCTCCTGACATCCAGAGGCCTATTCCGCATTACAAGAGAGCGCATGGTTTCAGACGTGAATCTGATATAATTGGTAGGGGAAACTTGGGAAATAGTACTCACTTGGTATTTAACCACTCATTTCTAATAGCTGAGAAGGTCGAAACAAACATTTCTTATAACAAAATTATTGATGGTTTATTTTGGAACAACGTGATGAAAAGTATCCGGACACCTGGCTGAAAATTACTTACAAGTTCGTGGCACCCTCCATATGCTGGAAGTCATTATGGTGTCGGCCCACCCTTAGCCATCACGTATGCCTCGCAGGCATACGTTCAGTCCGGTGCTGAAGGTTTCTTGGGGAATGGCAGCCCATTATTCACGGAGTACTGCATCGAGGAGAGATATCGATGTCGGTCGGTGACTCGTGACACGAAGTCGGCGTTCGAAAACATCCCAAAGGCGTTCTATATGATTCAGGTCAGGGACTCTGTGGAGGCCAGTCCATTACAGCGATTTATTGTCGTGTAACCACTCCGCCACAGGCCGTGCATTATGAAGACGTGCTCGATCGTGTGAAAGATGCAATCGCCATCACGAATTGCTCTTCAACAGTGGGAAGCAAGAACGTGCGTAAAACATCAATGTAGGCCTGTGCTGTAATACTGACACGCAAAACAACAAGGGGTGCAAGCCCCCTCCGTGGCAAACACTACCACACCATAACACCACCGCCTCCAAATTTTACTATTGGCACTACACACGCTGGCAGATGACGTTCACCGAGCATTCGCCATACCCACACCTTGCCATCTGATCGCCACATTGTGTATCGTGATTCGTCACTCCACACAACGTTTTTCCATTGTTCAATCGTCGAATGTTTATGCTCCTTACATCAAGCGAGGCGTCATTTGGCATTTACCGGAATGATATGTGACTTATGAGTAGCCGCCCGCCTATGAAATCAACATTTTCTTATCTCCCATCTAATTGTCATAGTACTTGCAATGGATCGTGATGAAGTTTAGAATTCCTGTGTGATGGTCTGGATAGATATTACTGCCCTCTTCAACTGTCGGCCGTCTCTGTCACACGAGGTCGGCCTGTACGCTTTTGTGCTGTCCGTGTCCCTTCACATTTTCAGTCTACTATCACATCAGAAACAGTGCACCTAGGGATGTTTACAAGTGTGGATATCTTGCGTACAGGCGTGAACGCAAGTGACACCCGATCTCCTCACCACATTCGAAGTCCATGAGTTCCGCGGAGCGCCCCATTCTGCTCTCAAACGATGTCTAAAGACTGCTGAGGTCGCTGATACGGAGTAACTGGCAGTAGGTGGCAGCACAATGCACCTAATGTGAGAAACGTATGTGTTTTGCGTGTCCGGAGACTTCTGATCACATAATCTACATCAGTTACAGCCGCCTAACTTTTAACAAAAACCTTACATGTCAACATGTATAAGATCGTTCTTACTCTTAGGCGCATCGACTTGTAAGAGTACGCGACATGTAGTCAGGGAGTACGCGCTAATATAAATCAAAAGAAAATTCACCATGTCCTTCATAGCCTATGCGTTGTTCATGCCTCCATTGGGAGCAATTACCATGCTTAACCCAGTCTTCCTTGATAGGCTCCTTGTAGACATAAACACACATTGTAAGTCCAAAACATCGAATTCCTCCTTGGACATGGATTTGGTTGAACCTGTAGATGACGGCGCGGTTAAGTCCAGATTCGCCCTAGAGATACAGCGTTGTTCGTTACTGGTATTTTGTCTCTTCTTCGTTTTGTCCGGTTTAACTTGTTTATCTAACAATGGATTTTTGAACAGACACCCACACAAAATTTGTGATTTTTTCCTTCTTTGTTGTAGATCGATCATATTTTGGCAGTGTTCAAAAATTGTTCAAATGGCTCTGAGCATTATGGGACTTAACTTCGGTGGTCATCAGTCCCCTAGAACTACTTAACCTAACTAATCTAAGGACATCACACACATCCATGCCCGAGGCAGGATTCGAACCTGCGACCGTAGCGGTCGCGCGGTTCCAGACTGTAGCGCCTAGAACCGCTCGACCACTCTGGCCGGCTTTTGGCAGTGTAAAAATACTGGATAGGCCTAGACCTGTTCGTACATCAGCACTCTGAACTTAATTTATGTCAGGTTCTTGGTTTTCTTCCTGGTGACTGCCCCGATAAACCATCTGTCACTGAGGAGCATCATTTGCCCGTGGGCTCCGGTTTTACTCCTTTGACTCCTGTTGAGCTCCTTTGCTTTCTTCACTAGTTGGAAATTCGGCTCTCTCAGTGATGGAGCGAAGTCTTCTGCTGTGAAGACATTCGGACTGAACGGGAATATTCCCGCTGACTGGAAGGATTTCTCAGTTGTTTGGACTAATGTAGAATATGCATACCGAAACAAAGCACTCATATGTCTTGATCCATAAAATTTCGAGCGTGCTGCCGCATAAATTTGAATTCTTCTTCTAATATTTCGGCTGAATACCGTCCAGCCATCTCCAGAGTGAGCCGAGGTGACTGACGCTCCAACATTGTCAGCATTCGATTGGGAGTTGGTGGATGTAGCCACGGCAGCGCAACAACATGCAAGTTTATCCAAGGCAACGTCGAAGCAATGTGCCAAGTTCGACCGACTGGCTCAGGGAAGAACTGTTGTGAAACCCGATAAGGCCCATAGAACAGTTGTTAATCTTTCCAACCAAGAACTGGACGACGGCTCTATATCAGCGCTGAGTAAAGGCCTCCACTTTTCTTCAGCTCCACGACGTCTACCAATATTGGATATAATTAGTGGAATAGAGCAGTGCATTAGGAATCTTTCGCCTCGATGCAGCTGAGGACGTCAAGCTAACTACCAGCCATATCCTGGCGAAAACGAAGCAACCAAAATCTAATATCAGCCAAGAGGAACGACGTTGCTTACGGTTATTACGTGAGAATGAAGACTTGGTTGTCTTGCCAGCCGACAAAGGGAATGCCACCGTGGTTCTGAACTCTGCAGACTACCACCTGAAGATGCTACATTTATTAGAAGACCCCACGTACCACCAGCTTTGTCGTGATCCCAGACAGGCCATTGTCAGAAAGACGTGGAAGTTATTGAAGGATTCTGGCTTACCAGATGAAGTGGTGAAGAAATTAACGCCTCGTGCCGCCAGACCTCCCAGGATTTATGGATAACCAAAGACACATAAGGAAAGTGTTCCCCTGAAGCCCATTGTTACTGCAATCAGTTCGACCACCTATAGACTTCCTAAACATCTGGCAGGATTATTAGCACCAAAATTGGGACATTGCGAACACCATGTTGTCAACTCGCAGAAATTTGTTGAGACACTCAAGAGAATGAAGGTAGGACCAAACGACCTAATGGTTAGCCTGGATGTTGTGTCACTTTTCATGAGGGTCCCAATACAAGATACACTGGATCTTTTGGCCCAACATTTTCCATCTGGAATCATTAAGTTGTTCCGTCACGTCCTGACGACAACGTACTTTTTGTATTGCGATGAATATTATGAGATGACTGACGGCACAGCCATGGGATCACCACTGTCTCCAGGAGTCGCAAATTTCTTCATGGAGCACTTTGAGGAGCAGGCTCTGCAAACTGCGACATACCTCTCTGATATGGCCTCATGGCTACTATGGCTCAACTACAGCAGTTCGTCGATCATATGAATGGTGTCCATCCCAACATTAAATTTACTGTCGGGATGGGGAAGCATGGCAAGCTACCATTTTTGGATGTTTTGGTTGAGTGGAAGGCAGGAAGCCAGCTTGGTCATTCAGTGTACCGGAAACCAACACACACTGATCGGTACTTGAACGTCAATAGTTTCCACCACCTTGTACACATGAAAGCTGTCCTGAACACGTTGGTTCATAGAGCCAAGATTATCTCTGACGACGACCACCTACAGTCTGAATTTGCAGAACTTAAAACGTGTTTTCGGGGAAAATGGATACAGCAAAAGAGACATCGCAGACGCTTTCAAGGGCGGCCGACGCAAGACACCTGGTGAGTCAGTAGAAGAGGCCAAACGGACTGTATTCCTCCCATACTGTGGAGCAACTAGCAGTAAGTTAGGACGTCTGCTGCAGAAACATGGGCTAAGACCAGTGTTCCGGCCCGCCCACAAGATACGAGATATGTTGCGCCCTGTTAAAGACGACATTGCTCTTCGAGTGTCCGGTGTGTATGGTGTACCCTGTGAATGTGGCAGCATGTACGAGGGCAGTTCAATAAGTAAAGCAACACATTTTTTTTCTCGGCCAATTTTGGTTGAAAAAACCGGAAATTTCTTGTGGAATATTTTCAAACATTCCCGCTTCGTCTCGTATAGTTTCATTGACTTCCGACAGGTGGCAGCGCTGTACGGAGCTGTTAAAATGGCGTCTGTAACGGATGTGCGTTGCAAACAACGGGCAGTGATCGAGTTTCTTTTGGCGGAAAACCAGAGCATCTCAGATATTCATAGGTGCTTGCAGAATGTCTACGGTGATCTGGCAGTGGACAAAAGCACGGTGAGTCGTTGGGCAAAGCGTGTGTCATCATCGCCGCAAGGTCAAGCAAGACTGTCTGATCTCCCGCGTGCGGGCCGGCCGTGCACAGCTGTGACTCCTGCAATGGCGGAGCGTGCGAACACACTCGTTCGAGATGATCGACGGATCACCATCAAACAACTCAGTGCTGAACTTGACATCTCTGTTGGTAGTGCTGTCACAATTGTTCACCAGTTGGGATATTCAAAGGTTTGTTCCCGCTGGGTCCCTCGTTGTTTAACCGAACACCATAAAGAGCAAAGGAGAACCATCTGTGCGGAATTGCTTGCTCGTCATGTGGCTGAGGGTGACAATTTCTTGTCAAAGATTGTTACAGGCGATGAAACATGGGTTCATCACTTCGAACCTGAAACAAAACGGCAGTCAATGGAGTGGCGCCACACCCCTACCAAGAAAAAGTTTAAAGCCATACCCTCAGCCGGTAAAGTCATGGTTACAGTCTTCTGGGACGCTGAAGGGGTTATTCTGTTCGATGTCCTTCTCCATGGTCAAACGATCAACTCTGAAGTGTATTGTGCTACTCTTCAGAAATTGAAGAAACGACTTCAGCGTGTTCGTAGGCACAAAAATCTGAACGAACTTCTCCTTCTTCATGACAACGCAAGACCTCACACAAGTCTTCGCACCCGAGAGGAGCTCACAAAACTTCAGTGGACTGTTCTTCCTCATGCACCCTACAGCCCCGATCTCGCACCGTCGGATTTCCATATGTTTGGCCCAATGAAGGACGCAATCCGTGGGAGGCACTACGCGGATGATGAAGAAGTTATTGATGCAGTACGACGTTGGCTCCGACATCGACCAGTGGAATGGTACCGTGCAGGTATACAGGCCCTCATTTCAAGGTGGCGTAAGGCCGTAGCATTGAATGGAGATTACGTTGAAAAATAGTGTTGTGTAGCTAAAAGATTGGGGAATAACCTGGTCTATTTCAATGCTGAATAAGCATTACTTATTGAACTGCCCTCGTACATCGGACAGACAATTCGCACGGTTGCGGAGCGTTGTACTGAGCACAAGCGGCATATAAAACAAAGGGAGCTTGACAAGTCGGCCATAGCGGAGCATTGCCTAGAAAACGGACATAAAATACAGTTCGAAAATACAAAAGTGTTGGCTCATGCGTCTACATATTGGGACTCCGTTATAAAGGAAGCGGCCGAGATTCGCTTAAACAACAACAACTTCAACAGAGACCAGGGATACACACTCAGCAGGGCATGGGAACGCGCGTTGGACATCGAACGAAAGCAGAGACAGCTGCGCGACGCGGGAGCGGCAGTTTCAAACGTGGCGCCTGCCCCTGGCGCCACCTGACGCCACCGGTGCTGCCACGGCCAATAGCTGCGCTAGCTGTCTGGGAGGAGTTACGCGCGCGCGCCACATTGGATCGATCTGATTGGCTGATGATGATGTCATCATGCCTATATAAGCGAGAGACCGTAACAGCCCCGGCAGTCAGTGAACTCCTGACGACGATGGCGGAGATGGCCATCGAAAGCTCGAGGGTTTTATTCGAATTGACGAGGCTGGAAAACCGAGAACGTTTTATTCATGTATGCCGTCGCGGAAGACTCAGACGACACATGAATGATAATAATCAGTATTAATAGTATTATACTTACGAGCCACTTGCAGAACCTGTCCCAGACACAGAGGACTTGCTTGCGTAGCTGCCGATACCGTCTGGCACTCAGCATGATGTGCGGCTCGCTGCCCACTGCCTGGTGGATCTTGCTTGCAGTCAGCGCCATCGTACTCTTCCGCACAGGGGTTATCTGGGCGGGGTTATAAGCGTTCATAAATTTCCTGATGTTATCCACACAGTTGAAAACAATTGGAGGCCTCACACTTTTGTCACCACACTGACACAGGTACTTTTCGGTGTAGTCATTCACTAAATCCGTCCACTTCTTCCAGCTTTCGCTCAACCACAAATCATCATTCAGCTTCCACTCCCTGATTTCCCTGCACAGTCTTTCATAAATGTAGCCCTCCGCGTCTCCGGGCGCCAGCAGGATCTCGATCTCCCGACATATGGCATCCTTGATCTCTTCAGAGTCCTTCTGCTGGCAGAAAATGGCGAAGTGCTCGATGAACCGGTGGTCACTGTTCACCGCCCTTCGCACCTCCTCATCGTTGGGGTTGAGCCCGTACAGGGTCCCGCCCGTGTCCATGAACTCAGCTCCAGGAACGTTGGCCAGGTTTCTTCGGACGAACATTCCTTTGGTGTCACGGGCGAGAGGCGCATTGGTCGACAACAGCAGCGTGAAATTGGGAGTCTGCAGCTTGTCTTTGATGTTGTGGTAGGAATCTTGGTACATGGCCAAGCTGAACCTGTTGTTCGCGCCAAAGTTCTGCTGCCTCCCGTCGTTCCCGTAGGTGCCCCTCCCCGAAGGTGGCAGGAGCATGGCCCTGACCACTTCCGAGGACCCGTGCGTCGGGGACTTGTGCTTGAGCTGGGCCAGCAGCAGGTACGTGTCGGCGCTGTTGCCGTACTGCCACCTGAGCACCAGGTCGTCGAACTTCCCCGCGGCCTCATTGTTGGAGGAGATGTCGAACCGCAGGTTGTCCCGCAGGCAGCGCAGGAAGGCGAGGGCCAAGGTCCGTTCCTCATAGTCCACTCCCCTCGTGTCTGCCGGAGCTTTCAGTTTGGGAAACCGCGCAGCGGGGGACCTGCAACAAAGTTGGACGTCCATGCAGTCGGCGACACTCGCAATGATCACTTCTATTGTGTGTTTGTAATGCTAGACTGAAGCGTGGAAGAAACTGCTACAGGCATGCCTATTCAAATACAGAGATATACAGGGTGAAAAGTATTTAAACCGACAAACTCTGGGAGATTGTAGGGAACATCAAAACAAATATTTTTCCCTAATGGAGGCAGAATTACGATCTTTAGTAGTTAGAGGGTGTATTACGCTCTTCAGTTGCAGACAATTGCTGTCCACCAGTGCAGCAGTGGATTGCATCTGTACTGTCTGCCATCGGGTTCTCCTGTATGGCAGGCAGCACCGCATAACAGCCACGCTACGACGAAAACAAAGCAACAGCCAAACAGGCGAAGACATCAGATAAACACGCCGAAGATTCCAGTCGATTAATATGAACCTTTCCTTGCAGAGGTCGCCGCGACGTATCCGGCCACGGATTCCGACGCCGGGTTTCTGTTGGCTCCAGCTCACTATATAAGCCCGGCCGGTCGAAGGCAGATCAGTCTTCGTCCGCTGCTAATGGCAACCGCTATAGCAGACTCTCCGAGAAGATACCACCGAAGCCGCTGTACTGCACCCCCGATCGAAGTACCAGCCGACCGAGAGGAACCACATCTCCGGCTAGATCGACGAACGGCTACATCTATTGTACAGCCAGCTATTGTATTGTAGAAGAAGTTACGTTCAATAAACTGTTGGAGAATACAACAATACCTGTTTACTAATGGAGCGATAGGCCTGGAGTGAGTACACTGATATAGTTGGTGCGTACTATGTAGCACACCACAACGGACGAGCTGCACAGCGGGTTTATCAACAACAATATCCTAATCGCCGTATCCCGCATCATACGACCTTTGATGCTGTCTACCAACGTCTGCGTGAGACCGGATCATTTAGCAGATTACCTGGACAGGGACGCCGTCGCACGGTAAGAACGCTGTAATTTGAGGAAGCTGTCTTGCAGCATGTGGAGCAGGATCCTTCAATCAGCACTCGTGCAATTGCACGTAACATGGGGACCAATCAGACGAATGTAAGTATAGTTCTTCGAGAGCAATTGTTACGTCCATTTCACTTACAGCGTGTCCACAACCTGAAACCGGTTGATTATCCACCCAGAGCACAGTTTTCGCAGTGGTACCTGTAACAGTGTGAAATGCATCCTACATTTCCATCCTCTGTGTTGTTTACCGATGAAGCAATGTCCGGGCGTGATGGAGTCTTCAACATACACAATTCGCATGTCTGGAGTGAGGGTAATCCACATGCCACAGTTACTAGCGCTCATCAAGTGCGGTTCTTTGTTAATGTGTGGGTGGGTGTTGTTGGGGACTGTTTAATTGGGCCGTATCTGCTACCTAGGCCATTAAATGGCAGGCACTATTACAATTTTCTCGCCAGAGCATTGCCAGAATTGCTGGAAGACGTTCCGCTCCCTACAAGACAACGCTTGTGGTTCCAACATGACTGGGCGCCGGCACACTTCAGTCGTCGTGTGCGTCGATTCCTGGACCGACGGTTCCCATAAACGTGGATTGGCAGAGGTGGTCCTGTATCATGGCCTGCTCGATCCCCAGATATGTCCCCTCTGGACTTTTTTGTGTGGGGAAGGATGCGCAACCTTGTTTACGCAACTCCTGTTGCATCAGTAGAGGATCTGGTCGCCCGGATAGTAGCAGCAGCAGGAACAATTCAGGATCCTCCTGAGGTTTCTGCCCGTGTCAACCAGAACATGATCCGACGGTGTAATCTTTGTTTACGTGTCAATGGAGGCATTTTTGAAAATCTACTGTAACTGAAATTGGGTTGTCTTAATGTGTTGTCTCTTGGTCATAAAAAAGTGTTTGTTGGTTTAATTAATTTGCCGCCAGAGAAATCTTCCTCTACCGGTTTAAATACTCCTCATAGGAAAAAATGACATTAGGGAAAAATATTTGTTTTTATGTCCCCTAAAAACTCCCAGAGTTTGTCGGTTTAAATACTTTTCACCCTGTATAAACAGGCATAATACGGTGTGCGGTCAGCAACGCCTGTATGAGACAAGTGTATGGCGCAGTTACTGCTGCTACAATGGCAGGTTATCTAGTAAGTTTCAACGTGATGTTATAGTCGGCGCACAAGGGTTTGGACACAGCATCTCAGAGGTAGAGATGAAGTGGGGACTTTTCCCGTACGATCATTTGACGAGTGTACCGTGAATATCAGGAATCCGGTAAAACATAAAATCTCCAACATTACTGCGACCGGGATGAGATCCTGCGAGAACGGGACCAACGACGACTGAAGAGAATCGTTCAACGTGAGATAAGTCCAACCATTCCGCAAATTTATGCAGATTTCAATGCTGGGCCATCAACAAGTGTCAGCTTGCGAACCATTCAACGAAACACCATCGATATGGACTTTCGGAGCCGAATGCCCGCTCTTGTTCACTTGATGATTGCACGACACGAAGTTTTAGGCATTGCCTGGGCCCATTCAACACCGAGTTTGGACTGTTGGTGAATGGAAACATGTTGCCTTGCCCGACGAGATTCATTTCAAATTTTATCGAGCGGATGGACGGCACGGGTATGGAGATAACATTAATCCACGGACCCAGCATGTCAGCACGGGACTGTTCAAGCTCTGTAATGATGTGGATTATGTTCAGTTAGAGTGGTTTGGAACCCCTGATACTTCTAGATACGACAGGTGACACGTATGTAAGCGTCATGTCATGTCCCTTGTGCATTCCAACGGACTTGGACAATTCCAACAGGAGCATGCCATACCCCACACGTCCAGAATTGCTACTGAGTGGCTCCAGGAACACTCTCCTGAGCTTAAACATTTTCGATGGCCAGAATGAGATTTTCACTCTGCAGCGGAGTGTGCGCTGATATGAAACTTCTTGGCAGATTAAAACTGTGTGCCGGACCGAGAGTCGAACTCGGGACCTTTGCCTTTCGCGGGCAAGTGCTCTGCCAACTGAGCCACCCAAGCACGACTCACACCCCGTCCTCATAGCTTTACTTCTGCCAGTACGTCGTCTCCTACCTTCCAAACTTTACAGAAGCTCTCCTGCGAACCTTGCAGTACTAGCACTCCTGAAAGAAAGGATATTGCGGAGACATGGCTTAGTCACAGCCTGGTGGATGTTTCCAGAATGAGATTTTCAATCTGCAGCGGAGTGTGTGCTTATATGAAACTTCCTGGCAGATTAAAACTGTGTGCCGGACTGAGACTCCAACTCGGGAGAGCTTCTGTAAAGTTTGGAAGGTAGGAGACGAGCTACAGGCAGAAATAAAGCTGTGAGGACGGGGCGTGAGTCGTGCTTGGGTAGCTCAGTTGGTAGAGCACTTGCAAGCGAAAGGCAAAGGTCCCGAGTTCGAGTCTCGGTCCGGCACACAGTTTTAATCTGCCAGGAAGTTTCATTTCCTATGGCCGCCACACTCCCGAGACATGAACATTATTGAGCATATCTGGAATGCCTTACAACGTTCAAGAGAGATCTCCACTCCCTAGGACTCTTACTGATTTATGCACAGCCTCACAGGATTTATGGTGTCAGTTCCCTCCAGCACTACTTCAGACGTTGTCGAGCCCTTGCCACGTAGTGTTGTGGACTTCTGCGTGCTGGCGGGAGTCCTATGCGATCTTAGGGAGGTGTACCAGTTTATTTGGCTCTTGAGAGTATATAGGAGGTCTGATCGAAAGGCAACGGCAATCTTTTTATTTCGTGGGCTTTATACAGTCCTTATTTCAAAACGTTTTTTACCTCATTGGTAAACATCTCCCTAATGCAGGTTCGCATTTTCACCTGTTTTGAATATTTAGTGTATTGTTGTCAATGTGTCAATAAGGTTACACATATTTTCGAGTGCTCGACGAATTTTTACTTTCGAAAAAGGTGGATGATGGCATTTGCATTGAATATTGCTTGAGTAATGGAATAAAGTCTAGCAACGCATAATAAACATTGACTGTGGCTTTGGTGAATCTACTATTATTAAGACAGGAGTTAACGAGTGGTACAACGTTTCAAAGAGGATCGAGAAGACTTTGAAGACGACGACCGTCGCCGACGCCCTAGTACATCAACTACTGACGATAGTGAGGAAGAAATAAAGAAAATGGTTCTGGAAAATAGCCAAATAAGTATCAGAGAGGTTGCTGATGATGTTGGTGTGTCGTGTGGTCCATGCCAAGCAATTATTTCGGATGTTTTGGGCATGAAACGTGTAGCAGCAAAGTTTGTCCCGAAATTGTTGAATTTAGAACAAAAACGACGACTCGTAGACAACCCTTCAGGAATTGCTGAATGAAGTCGCCAACGATCCAGAACTTCTGAAGAAGGTTATACCAGGTGATGAAACATTTGTATACGGGTATAACATCGAAACCAAGCCCGAATCGTCCCACAGGAAACTGCCTGAAGAGCAAATACCGAGAAAAATTCGACGAGTTCGATCACATGTGAAGGTTCTTCTCGCTATTCTCTTCGATTTCAATGGGATAGTGCTCCACGAGTTCCTGACTTAGGGTAGTACGGTCAATAAGGAATACTGCTGGAAGTTATGAGCCGTTTGCGTGAAGCATTTCGAAGAAAACGACCAGAACTGTGGCAAAACCACTCGTGGATATTGAATCACGATAATGCTCTCTCTCACACCTCATTGCTTGTTCGGGATTTGTTGGCAAAAAACAAAATCATTATGTTGCTCCAACGACCGTATTCGCAGGACATGGCCCCCTGCGACTTCTTCTATTCCAGAGGCTTAATAGAACCCTGAAAGGACGTCGTTTTGTCACCGTTTATGAGATAAAAACAGAATCACTGAAGGAGTGACGAAACGAGAGTTCCATAAGTGCTTTCAAAATTGGAAAAAGCGCTATCACAAGTGTATTATACTCGTGGGGCATTCCCATGAAGAGGACAAAGTTAATGTTGATGAAAAAATGAAGGTGCTTTAACAGAAACAAAAATTATCTTCAATTTTTTTCACACCACGTTTGCTACCAAACGATCTCCTCGGCCAGGCAATCAAGGCCCAAGGGACGTCGACCGGCCGCCGTGTCGTCCTCTGTCATACGGTGTATACTGATGCAGTACTGGGAGGCGGGGCGGGGAGAGGGGTGGGGGGTAGGATATGTAGTCAGCACGTCCTCTCCCGGCTTTCCACACCTCCGAGCCGTTACCTCCGGTCCAAGGAGCTTCTCAGTTGCCATCACGAGACTGAGTGAACTGCATACTAGTCGTCTCATCAAGGACTCACCTTGGCAGTAAAGGGAATCGAACCAAGGTCTTCCGCATGGCAGCCTCTACGCTGACCACTCAGCAATGGAGACAGATTCTATAACACAATGCTTCGATCAAAATAACTTCATGATTGAGTCTACTGAAAGGGGCTGAGCATCACCCAAGCGCAGCTGTTTCTCGGTCTTCACGTGCTCAATTAGTTGTCTGCTAGATGCACAGGGTGAGAGAGTGGCAGGAGAGGAAAAATTAGCGGAAGGAGAGCCAAATTTGTGCTCGCTAAGAACATATTTTTGAGCTTGCGCAACTACTGATACATGAGCAAGAGGCATTTTGTATACGTGCTGACAACTCCGCTCCCCGTTACTGACACCTGTCAACCACAGAGCTATTTTAATCGATGCGTAGTCGTGTCTTGAGCAAAATTAGATCTGCATTGGTATACTGGTATACCACATCCGTTTCAGACCAGTTTCCTTGGGAGGTGGCCATTCGTTGGGAACTATCGAGAGATTTTTATTTTTCGATTAGTGGAGTACCCGGCATTGGCCGGGTATGTATCCCAGTCCTGTTAGTCCATTTCCCCCTTCCCCCTCTGTCCCCTCCGCTGTCCGTTCATCTCCTCCTGCCCTCTCTCTGTGTCACTTTGCTCCTCCACTCTTCGCTGTCCACCACCTCCTTCCTGCTCCTCTATCTCCACTTGTGCCCTGCAATTTCATATCCTCACGCCCTCTAAATCAATCTTCACCGCCTCTTGCCTCTCTGTGTTCACGTTCTTCTACCTTCTCTCTTTCAATCTTCTCCTCCCACTCACTCTCCGTTCACCTCCTTTTACCCTTTTACCTGTGCATGTGCTCCGCCCCCCACCCCCTCTCTCTCTCCCCATCAGCACCTTCCCCTCCCCCTCTTAGTTTATCTCCTCTCTCTCTAAATAGTCTACTTATACCCTCTCTCTGTACATCTCCTCCTTCCCACACTCACTCTGTTAGTTTCGTCCACACCATCTTTCTAAGTTATCACTCGCACCCCAATAACAGGCTGGTGGTTTTTACCCTGCAGTATTTCTTTCCAGATAATAAGTAAAAAAATGTATCAAGTTTGGTTGATATCGATCATGTGGAACTGGGATGAGCCTTTTACCTGCGACTTTGCCAGAGTATTCACATGCACAATACATTTCACACACATTAACATATTTCACAAAACTTACATATTTCTCCTGTATCTGTAGCGAGTTTCGCCCTGCAGTTTCGTTTTCACACATTTCAATTTTTATGGCGTCATACCTCTTGATCAATGTGTCGCACAAATATATAATTTTGCAGGTACATTCATTGGTGTATTTGGACACTGTCAGCCAAATGTGTTACGAATTAACAGAAAACACGTAACAAATTAAAAGCCATGCATAATGCGGAAGCCGGCTGGTGTGGCCGTGTGATTCTAGGCGCTACAGTCTGGAACCGAGCGACCGCTACGGTCGCAGGTTCGAATCCTGCCTCGGGCATGGATGTGTGTGATGTCCTTAGGTTAGTTAGGTTTAAGTAGTTCTAAGCTCTAGGGGACTGATGACCTCAGAAGTTAAGTCCCATAGTGCTCAGAGCCATTTGAAACATTTTTAGAAATCGAACTCACGAGGGCTTAAGTCAGCGGAGTGCAGTAGGCGACAACTTCTGAGGTCATCAGTCGCCTAGAACTTAGAACTAATTAAACATAACTAACCTATCACACACATCCATCCCCGAGGCAAGATTCGAACCTGCGACCGTAGCAGTCGCTCGGCTCCAGACTGTAGCGCCTAGAACCGCACGGCCACTACGGCCGGCTTTATCAGCACAGTAATTCATTAATTTTTCTAAGGGACGTTTCAGTGTGTGATGTCCTTAGGTTAGTTAGGTTTAAGTAGTTCTAAGTTCTAGGCGACTGATGACCTCAGAAGTTGTCGCATAGTGCTCAGAGCCATTTGAACCAACCATAATGCGGAAGTTTTCGCGCATGAGTGTTTACGTCAAATCTCCTGAACTAAGTGTCGAACAATTATATAATTCTGCAAGTACTTTCAGTGATATATGTGAATTCTGCGTGCGAAATTTATTGCGAATATAGTAGTAAAGAAGTAACAGATTTAAACGTCGTGTCTGATGCGGCAGTTTTACTAAACGCACAGCGAAAATGACGTAAGCAACAAACTTTTTTTTCCCTCTCGTCATTTTGTAGGGGTTCTCCCCGAGGATAGTATCGTAAATGTTTGTTATTATGAGTAAAATTTGTTGCAAGTCACTAAGTGCTCTCATTCTGAAATACTGGATGAATAAAGCATGGGCTACTCTTCTTTTCACCCCCACTCCATCCCCGTTGATAGGTAGGTGGTACCTGCTCCCATAGCGATTCCTTCCAAACTGTAAGTCATACTTGTACCAAAATTGATTGGCGTCGGCTCGGTGATTTAGGAGATGTGGAATATACGTACATATATAGGGAGAGACGTGACTGGATGCCCAAGATGGAAGTCCTCGGATTAAGAAGGGAGTGAGACATGGATGCAGTTTTTTACCCAATGTGAACATCGAAGAAGATATGATGGAAAGAAAATAAAGGTTCAAGAGTGGAATTAAAATTCAAGGTGAAAGGATATGAATGATACGATTCGCTGATGACATTGCCCTCCTGAGTGAAAGTGAAAAAGAATTACATGATGTGCAAAAAAAAAAAAAAATTATATATATATATATATATATATATATATATATATATATATATATATATATATATAATAAAAAATAAACAGTCTAATAAGTACAGAATATATATATATATATATATATATATATAAATATATATATATATATATATATATATATGTATATATAATAAACAGTCTAATAAGTACAGAATATGGATTGAGAGTAAATCGAAGAAAGACGAAGGTAATGAGAAGTAGTAGAAATGAGAACAGCGAGAATCTTAACATCGGGATTGATGGTCACGAAGTACATGAGGTTAAGGAATTCTGCTACCTAGGCAGTAAAGTAACCCATGACGGACGGGGAAAGCAGACTAGTAATGGCAAAAAGGGCATTTGTAGCCAAGAGAAGTCTACCAGTATCAAGCATAGGCCTTAATTTGAGGAAGAAATTTCTGAGAATGCACGTGTGGAGCACAGCATAATATGGTAGCGAAACATGAACTGTGGGAAAACCGGAACAGAAGAGAATCAAAGCCTTTAAGATGTGGCGAATGTTGAAAATTAGGTGAACTGATAAGGTAAGGAATGAGGAGGTTCCGCGAAGAATCGGAAAGCAAAGGAACATGTGGATAACACTGATAACGAGAATGGACAGGATAACAGGACATCTGTTAAGACATGAGGAAATGACTTCCATGGTACTAGAGGGGGCTGTGGAGGGCAAAAACTGTGGCGGAAGAGAGAGACTGGAATATATCGAACAAATAAATTGAGGACGTAGGTTGACAGTGCTAATTTGAGATGAAGAGGTTGACACAGGAGAGGAAATTGTGGTGGGCAGCATAAAACCAGTCAGAAGACTTATGATAAAGAAAAAGGGGGGGGGGGTAAAGCTAGTAGCGATGACGTCTTTTCCTACTTGCCGGTATGTGTGAGCACCAGTCTGTTAGCAGCAAGTTAGTAGTTTTAGAGGAGACGAGTGTCTCAAATTCTGTAGAAATTGCAAGCATAGTCACAAATTTTAGAAGGGCCGAGCTAAGTGTATGAAATTTCAAGAACATAGTACAATATTGTTATACAATGGCCATGCAAACGAATTAACGAAGTACTGAATGATGCGAGCGATAGATGGATTAATTACATTCGCCTGTGACGTGTTTAATGCGAATCAGATTTATCGACACCGGAAAGGCAAGGTGCATCTTCTTCACTATCGGTTTAGGACAGTTGATGCATGAATGCAGTACGAGGGCTGACGGAAGCGTAAAACGCATATCAACTTTCTGTGCGGCAATTTCGCGCTTATAGCTTAGAGTAGATTGTCTAAATCACCTATGTTGTTCTTGCGGGTTAAATTCACCAATCTGAATACCAAATATCTATAATACAATGCCGGCCGGAGTGGCCGAGCGGTTCTGGGCGCCACAGTCTGGAACCGCACGACCGCTACGGTCGCAGGTTCGAATCCTGTCTCGGGCATGGGTGTGTGTGATGTCCTTAGGTTAGTTAGGTTTAAGTAGTTCTAAGTTCTAGGGGACTGCTGACCTCAGCAGTTAAGTCCCATAGTGCTCAGAGCCATTTGAACCATTTATAATCAAATAACGAATCGAGCTTCTTGGAGTGAAGATGAATGGGGAAATGCGGCCGCAGTTGTAATGCCGGCCGGTGTGGCCGAGCGGTTCTAGGCGCTTCAGTCTGGAACAGCGCGATCACTACGGTTGCAGGTTCGAATCCTGCCTCGGGCATGGATGTGTATAATGTCCTCAGGTTTGTTAGGTTTAAGTAGTTCTAAGTTCTAGGGGACTGATGACCTCAGCAGTTAAGTTCCATAGTGCTCAGAGCCATTTGAACCATTTATTGAAGTTGTAATGAATTAGAGAAATTCAATGAATGTCTAAAATGTCGGGAACTTTACTCTGAAACCCGATCTAAAGCTGATTGGTAACAATGTGTTGTGTGCAAAAGGTGGTTGCGTCAAGATTAACAATTAGTAACACGTGTACCCTTCATGGAGAAAATGGAAAAGAGCAGCAAACATTACAGCTATCCAAAAGTAGAATAATACTTTCTTTGTTTATTTAGTTACCTACCTATGAACAGTTGCATTCAGTTCTTCCATTTATATCAGTTACCACATATGTTTGTAATACACAAATCAAAAAAAGTTTTGCATTACCTCGGTCCGAGAGTTCCGGGACTTGCACAGAAAATTGCAATAGAGATCAAAATAAATATGATTTCCGCTGTTTTATTGCTCATGAAAACCACACATTTCATGTTGGACCACCACACAGCGAGACCTTCAGAGGTGGTGGTACAGACTGCTGTAAAGACCGGTACCCATAACACCCAGTAGCACGTCCTCTTGCATTAATGAATGCCTGTATTCGTCATGGCATGGCGGTCCATTCGGCATGTATTTGGGCCCATCTGTACCGCTTTTCGGGCTGTTTAGATGTAGTGCGTGTGCTTTGAGTATAGATTTGTCATTTTCCAATTTATTGTTTTTCCAAATGGTTCACATGGCTGTAAGCACTATGGGACTTGACATCTGAGGTCATCAGACCCTAGACTTAGAAGTACTTAAACCTAACTAACCTAAGGACATCAGACACATCCATGCCCGAGGCAGGATTCGAACCTGCGACCGTAGCAGCAGCGCGGTTCCGGAATGAAGCACCTAGAACCGCTCCGCCAGAGCGGACGGCATTGTTTTTTCATCAGTTTTTAATTGTGCTTATGCGCATATATATATATATATATATATATATATATATATATATATATATATATATATATATATATATATATATATATATATATATATATATATACACTAATGGAAATTGAAATAAGAACACCGTGAATTCATTGTCCCAGGAAGGGGAAACTTTATTGACACATTCCTGGGGTCAGATACATCACATGATCACACTGACAGAACCACAGGCACATAGACACAGGCAACAGAGCATGCACAATGTCGGCACTAGTACAGTGTATATCCACCTTTCGCAGCAATGCAGGCTGCTATTCTCCCATGGAGACGATCGTAGAGATGCTGGATGTAGTCCTGTGGAACTGCTTGCCATGCCATTTCCACCTGGCGCCTCACTTGGACCAGCGTTCGTGCCGGACGTGCAGACCGCGTGAGACGACGCTTCATCCAGTCCCAAACATGCTCAATGGGGGACAGATCCGGAGATCTTGCTGGCCAGGGTAGTTGACTTACACCTTCTAGAGCACGTTGGGTGGCACGGGATACATGCGGACGTGCATTGTCCTGTTGGAACAGCAAGTTCCCTTGCCGGTCTAGGAATGGTAGAACGATGGGTTCGATGACGGTTTGGATGTACCGTGCACTATTCAGTGTCCCCTCGACGATCACCAGTGGTGTACGGCCAGTGTAGGAGATCGCTCCCCACACCATGATGCCGGGTGTTGGCCCTGTGTGCCTCGGTCGTATGCAGTCCTGATTGTGGCGCTCACCTGCACACGCATACGACCATCATTGGCACCAAGGCAGAAGCGACTCTCATCGCTGAAGACGACACGTCTCCATTCGTCCCTCCATTCACGCCTGTCGCGACACCACTGGAGGCGGGCTGCACGATGTTGGGGCGTGAGCGGAAGACGGCCTAACGGTGTGCGGGACCGTAGCCCAGCTTCATGGAGACGGTTGCGAATGGTCCTCGCCGATACCCCAGGAGCAACAGTGTCCCTAATTTGCTGGGAAGTGGCGGTGCGGTCCCCTACGGCACTGCGTAGGATCCTACGGTCGTGGCGTGCATCCGTGCGTCGCTGCGGTCCGGTCCCAGGTCGACGGGCACGTGCGCCTTCCGCCGACCACTGGCGACAACATCGATGTACTGTGGAGACCTCACGCCCCACGTGTTGAGCAATTCGGCGGTACGTCCACCCGGCCTCCCGCATGCCCACTATACGCCCTCGCTCAAAGTCCGTCAACTGCACATACGGTTCACGTCCACGCTGTCGCAGCATGCTACCAGTGTTAAAGACTGCGATGGAGCTCCGTATGCCACGGCAAACTGGCTGACACTGACGGCGGCGGTGCACAAATGCTGCGCAGCTAGCGCCATTCGACGGCCAACACCGCGGTTCCTGGTGTGTCCGCTGTGCCGTGCGTGTGATCATTGCTTGTATAGCCCTCTCGCAGTGTCCGGAGCAAGTATGGTGGGTCTGACACACCGGTGTCAATGTGTTCTTTTTTCCATTTCCAGGAGTATATATATATATATATATATATATATATATATATATATATATATATATATATATAGCTGTACTTGATGTCATGTTGTGAAGAAAGGAACTTATTGGAGGTTAACTGTCGCCGTACGGTGTTATGGATGGTGCACTTCCCTGTTATTCATTTTAATGTTGTAGTCAATGTGTAAACTTACTAATTACTTTCTCTTTACATGGAGGGTGCCTGCCTTGATGCTATAAGTGACTGTTTCATAACCAGTTCCCAGAATGAGATTTTTCACTCTGCAGCGGAGTGTGCGCTGATATGAAACTTCCTGGCAGATTGAAACTGTGCGCCGGACCGAGACTTGAACTCGGGACCTTTGCCTTTCGCGGGCAAGTGGTAGAGCACTTGCCCGCGAAAGGCAAAGGTCCCGAGTTGTAGTCACGGTCCGACACACAGTTTGAATCTGCCAGGAAGTTTCATAACCAGTTGTTTAACTCGCCTACACGCATATTTATATTTATGGGAGAACTTGAAGTGTGTTCCCCCGTTGAACTTTAAACTTAAGTGCAGAAAACTGAATTATTGTTCTAGTGCTATTATCTGTCAAGTGTAGCACGCGACATTTTCTTGGTCTGTTATCAAGCGTTACAATAAACGCGAACTGCAGTGAATCGATGCGCAATTTCAATTGTTCGCGTGATTTCCTGTCTCCGCATTGGTTAATGTAAACTCAGAATATTTAATTGTTTAAATACTGGAGGGAGGTACATGTGTCCCAACTATAAAACATAGAAACACTTTGCGCATGTCACGGTATAGAGGAACAATGAAAGCTTTTGTCTGTAACAACGTGGCGACTACGCCACAACAGAAAGCGTTTCGTGTTTTGCAATTACTGCGAAGTCAGCGAATTGTCTAATTGAAACGTGCATTCCATCGTCGATTCAACAAGAAGCCGCCTATGCACAAGCAGATTTATGACTGGAAAAATTCTTGGAAATTGGTTGCATATGCAACGGGAAGAGCACTAGTCGGCCACTCATGTCTGATGAAGATGTCGAGCGTATGCGAGATGCGATCGCACGGAGCCGCCGGCAGTCGAGAAAGACGGGCAGGACAGAAACTTCAGCTTACCCAAACGACGGTGCGGCATCTTCTGAAACGACGCGTACATATGGAGCTTTACAAGTTGCAGCAACTGGAGCGATTGCATCCCGGCGACTATAACAGGAGGTACCAATTTTGCGTTTCAGTTCTCCAGAATATGGCAGAAGACACTTGTTCCGAACGACTCATCTTTCCGAACGAATCGACGTGTCATGTATCGGGTAAACTTTGCGGTCACAAATATGCCGGCGTCGCAGTGGAACATGAAAGGGACTCACCGAAACTGAATGTTTCTGTTCAGAAAGTTTATGGATGTTAAGTTTTCTACGGAGCCAATTGTGACAGGGATGTCGTACTTGGACACCCTGCAAATTGGTTGTATTCTCAACTTCGCGAAGATTCCAATGATTTCATTTTTATGCATGGCCGTGCTCCGGATCCCATCCACATCCAGGTGATGCATTATCTTAACAGCAGCATCCCACAGCGTTGCATTGGAAGAGGTGGACGACAAGATCTTGTTCATTGCTTTTGGCCTGCCAGGTCACAAGAAACTCACACATTGCGATTTTTTTTTTGGAGGGGGGGGGGGGGAGTACATGAAAGACAGAGTCTTCGTCCCACCTATGTCAGCTGCTCTTCAAGAGCTGAGAAATGTAATTGTTGAAGCTGTCGATTCAGTGAACAGGTACCAGCTGAACGTGTGTGGAATAAACAGAATTACCGTTTTTATGTTTCTCGTGCAATGCATGGTGGTCATATGTGTGTATGGTATAGTGTCTCTGCGAACATAAAACATTGAACCTTCTCAGCCTACCCAGTAATATGCCCAATGTGCTCCTGTCTTTGACAGTTTTCTTTGTGTAAATAATTTAAAAAAATGTTTCTTTTTTAATCATCCTGTATTTTGGTCCAACAGTGAATATGCTCATCGTAATTAATGTCATGTAGAATATGTATAATGTTTGATTCGATGCAATATTTTCCTGTTAAATAAATAAATAATAGGAGATAAAATAAGTATTGTACGAACTTGATCGTTCGCGATGGATATGGAGGGTAAGTTGCATAACACGTAACACCTGTGAATTATAAGGATGCTTAAGTGGGCACCGAATTTTCTTCCGTTTTATACTTTTGAACCTTCAACATCGCAGCGCGTCAGCAATCGTTGGTTAATACGAGGGTCGGTCAAAAAGTAATGCCTCCCATTTTTTTTCTACTTAAAGAAATTAAGTTAAGTGAAAAATTTGAATTTGGCGCCATTCCTCAAACCTTCTTCTGCAATCCACTGCAGTAGTAACTTTCTGTGTCAACAGGTGGCAGCACAGCAGAAGTTTGTAAGATGGCCGACATCGATGTTCGTTTGAGACAGCGTTGTGTGATTGAATTCTTGAATGCAGAAGGTGAAACGCCCATACGCATTCATGAAAGACTGAAGAAGGTGTATGGTGTTGTGACAGTGGATGTCAGCACTGTTAGACGATGGGTTCGTCGTTGTAAGGAAGCTGAAGGGCAAACACCGTTGACTGACGAAAAGCGGAGCGGCAGGCCGGTGAGTGCAGTGACTCCACACAACATTCAGCAAGTTGATGACATCATTCGTGGTGACCGTCGGGTGACTGCAGATGAAGTGTGTCGCATTATTTCTCTTAGTAAAGGCAGTGTGATCACGATTATTAAACAATTGGGGTACTCAAAAGTTTGTGCACGGTGGGTTCCAAGAATGTTAACCGATCAGAATAAAGAGGCAAGGAAAACAATAGCCTCCCAACACTTGCAGCGCTTCCGTTTGGAGGGAGATGAGTTTCTGAAAAAAATTGTGACCGGGGACGAAACATGGGTGCATTTTTTTGAACCCGAATCAAAGAGGCAGTCAATGGAGTGGCGTCACACAAGCTCGCCGAGGAAGAAAAAATTCAAAACTGTGCGATCGGCAGGGAAAGTTATGGCAACAGTTTTCTGGGATACAGAGGGTGTGATTCTGGTTGATTTTTTGGAGCAGGGATGCACAATAAATTCTGTTCAATACGTCACAACCCTCAAAAAACTTAAAGCACGTCTTCAGCGAGTTCGCCCAACAAAATCAATGGCAGATGTTCTTCTTTTGCATGACAATGCAAGACCACACACCAGTCGTCACACCTCTGACGAGATTGTCAAAATTGGATGGGAAGTTTTGCCTCATCCCCCATACAGCCCTGACCTGGCACCATCAGACTTCCATCTGTTCGGGCCACTAAAAGAAGCTCATCGTGGGATTCATTTTGAAGATGAGGAGGCCGTCAAAACATCCGTGCGTCAATGGCTTAGGAAGCAGAGCTGTGATTTTTACCGTGCTGGGATACATGCCCTTGTTCAAAGATGGACCAAAACTGTAGAGATGGGCGGAGATTACATTGAAAAATGACAAAATGATCCTCAATGTTGTGGTTTTCAACCTACGTAATTGCATTTAAATTTCCTGACAATTAAACGTAGAAAAAAATAGGAGGCATTACTTTTTGACTGACCCTCGTATATTAAAAAAACTAGAAACCAGCCTCGATTGCGGAAAAAGCACCTAGCATTAACCTAGGTTTCGGCGTAGATAACTACAACTTCTTCAGAACAATAAAACCCACAAGTGCCTAAGAAGACCTTTGTCAATGTTTAAAAGAACGCCATAGCTATACATTTATAAACGGAAAAAAGGAAAACACAAACATTACATACGTACAAAGTCAAAACCATTACTTCACTTAACGGTGTACGCTCCACCTCACACCGGCCTATGTTCGATGGGCCACGACCCGCCATAAACTGCAGCTACAAATGGTCGCTCACTTACAAACCCGACCCGCTACCCGCATCGAACATAGGCCAGTGTCAGGTGGAGCGTACACCATTAAGTTAAGTAGTGGTTTTGATTTTGTACATATGTACTGTTTGTGTTTTCCTTTTTTCCGTTTATAAATGTATAGCTATGGTGTTCTTTTAATCATTGACAAAGGTCTTCTTAGGCACTTGTGGGTTTCATTGTTCTGAAGAAGGTGTAGTTACCTACGCCGAAACCTAGGTTAATACTAGGTGCTTTTTTCGCAATCGAGGCGGGTTTCTAGTTTTTTTTAATATATTATACTTTTGAACTTGTTTCTAGCCACAAATTTAAGCTTAAATCAGTTTTTTAATGGAACGATATACTTCTTTACCAGCACATAAACGCTCTTAAACTGAGGAGTAAAGTCATTTAATTCTCGTTAGTGGTGATGTTGAAGCATTTGCCGAGGTATCTGAAAAACGTGCTGAAACTGGAAGGCAACACAGCCCAGCCAGAATCGACTACTCCTATGCAAAATCGTCTCTCTGTCTCACGTCAATATCCATCGTTAAACGCAGCAAGAAGGAAGAAGTAGTGGTACAACACGGGTGCATGGTCAACTATGACTTGTATATAGAACTCTGTGCTAAATGGTTCAAATGGCTCCGACCACTATGGGACTACTTAAATCTAACTAACCTAGGGACATCACACACATCCATGCCCGAGGCAAGATTCGAACCTGCAACCGTAGCAGTCGCACGGCTCCGGACTGAAGCGCCTAGAACCGCTCGGCCACCACGGCCGGCAATCCTCTGTGCTAATTTCTATCATGTAAGAAGTGGCTAAAGAAAACTTTCATAAATTTTGTACCTAACAGTGTCTCAATGACCAGCTTTTCTGAAAGCAAGTAAAGAGTCGAAGGGATCAATACAACGATAAGCCTGGCCTGAGACTGTCAAATGGCCTTCCTTACAGAGTAGTAGACCGTTCCTTGCCTTTAGCGTTTGGCACAATTCTGCTCCTTATCTTGAAAGGTGGCTACACTGAGCCACAGCGCCAGAGATCGCGCTAGAGAATATTGTTTCGCCGCCTCCACTGGCAGTGTGTGTTGAGATGTGCTAGTGGGCAGTGTTTGTCGAGATGTTGTTCCATGTTTTATGCAGTTGTTTGATGGGATAGACAGCAGATGTTGTTCGAATGGAAATATTGTAATGATCAGAGTGCTATTCGTCAATATAGATGAAGGTAACATAATTTTCTGTTGTTTTTACATTATTTAATGTCGTAAATAATGCTTCATTACAGGTTCAGTCAACAAAGCATCTGGCCTGTGTTCTTGTATTAGAGTGTAATTCTGGTTTTCTTGAGTAATTATGGTATTTCTATTTTCTTTGATTAATTCAGTATAAATGTTATTTAAAATTTCTTGTGTTATTGAAGAAGAACCGTGCCAGATGCATACGTTGAATCACACTTCCACACACAGAACAGTTATACTTGTGCTTTGGTTTCGTAGGTTTTATAGTTGCTGGGGACTTAATTAATTAATTGTGTTAACGGAGATTTTCATTTCATTCCTTGTTGTTGTTTCATGCAGTCAGATTGCGTAATAATACTAGTCAGGGCCAACCGTTTACGAGACTTCGTAATCGAACAGACAGCTACTAAAGCAAAAAATTAAAATTATTTGCATTCTATTTTAATTAAGCCCCCATGCAATCTCCTCAGTGATTTGTTCACCGTGCTAGAGTTTGCTTCAAAAATAACGTAATTCTGCACTGCATTTACTATGTGGTAGTCAGTTTTGTAATTTTGTAGCTAACTTGAGCGCTGAGCTCGTTTTCTGCGGCTACTCAATACCCTTGCCTTTCTTTGGTCTACTCCAGCCCAGAATTCCGTACTCATTACACTGTTCACTGTTCATTGCACTACACAGGAAGTTCTTCCTGACCAGCACTGGGAATAACAATATCATCGGCGAACATTAGTCACTGACAAGATATAGGACATAATTAAGACGCACAGTGAGGTGACAAAAGATAGGCAATACATCCTAATATCGTGTCGGACCTCCTCTTACCGTCGTAATGCAGCAGCTCTATGTGACATAGACTCAACAATTCGTTTGCAGTCGCCTGTGAAAATATGGTATCATGCCGCCTTCATAGCCGTCCGTGTTGTTGTTGTGGTCTTCAGTCCTGAGACTGGTTTGATGCAGCTCTCCATGCTACTCTATCCTGTGCAAGCTTCTTCATCTCCCAGTACCTACTGCAGCTTACATCCTTCTGAATCTGCTTAGTGTATTCATCTCTTTGTCTCCCTCTACGTTTTTTAACCTCCATGCTGCTCTCCAATACTAAATTGGTGATCCCTTGATGCCTCAAAACATGTCCTACCAACCGATCCCTTCTTCTAGTCAAGTTGTGCCACAAACTCCTCTTCTCCCCAATTCTATTCAATACCTCCTCATTAGTTATGTGATCTACCCATCTAATCTTCAGCATTCTTCTGTAGCACCACATTTCGAAAGCTTCTATTCTCTTCTTGTCCAAACTACGAGGGCAGTTCAATAAGTAATGCAACACATTTTTTTTCTGAAACAGGGGTTGTTTTTTCAGCATTGAAATACACCAGGTTATTCCCCAATCTTTTAGCTACACAACACTACTTTTCAACGTAATCTCCATTCAATGCTACGGCCTTACGCCACCTTGAAATGACGGCCTGTTTGCCTGCACGGTACCATTCCACTGGTCGATGTCGGAGCCAACGTCGTACTGCATCAATAACTTCTTCATCATCCGCGTAGTGCGTCCCACGGAGTGCGTCCT